>NW_015121649.1:0-1042 GCF_001443285.1 Poecilia latipinna
TTATTTTTTTTTTTTTTTTTAAACCTTTTCCCAAAAGGGGGTTTAAGGTTCTTTTTTTTTTTTTTTTTTTTTGAGCACCTGCCCCTTTAGTGGTCTCTGCACGGCCCTGCAGCCTCAGGAGATGATTGAGGGATGAAGAGACTCTGATTTCCGGTTCTTGTTCTAATGAGGTCTGCTGTCTCCTGATCCATTCTGTCTGACATCATACAGCAGCACACCGCACCATGATGAACAAATTTGTTTTAATTACCTGTATTCATCCTCACTAACATTGTTGAGTCTGGGATTTGCGTCTGCCCTCTGGTCTGTATCTTTACGAGAGGTTTTGCTTCTAAGGACGTTGGCATATCAGATCGAGGACGTTTTGAAAAGACGCGGTTGATAGCAGATGGTTAGAGAGAGGAAATATGAGTAAATGACAGGGACAGTGAATATACTAAACACATCTCAAGAGCTCGTTATTGGACCAAAATAATCCAAATTTTTTTCCCCTCTTGCTCTCGGCGAAGGCAGACGCTTTTTTCCTCTGCTCCCTCCCTGCCCATGCCTGCCCTGCTTGCTCTGTTTTTGTCCTGTCTTTTTCTAGATTTTTGGACCCTTTCTTTGCACATCCTCCAAATCTACAAATTATGGATCTGGTCATCCGGTCTCTCAATGCAATGGATCAAATTTTCTCGACGAGAAGTCTGGGCACAGGAGAGCCCTCTTGTCCTGCGGGGACACACTCGGTGGGATTCACCCTGGATTTATTCATGATAACAGGATTTCTGCTGTTTGGAGCTTGTGGATACCTGGCTTATTGACAAATTTGTGATGGACTTGGCCGAACTAGCGAACACTCAGACTGTTGGTGTGGACAGAGACGAGGACTCTAAAACTCACTAACGGGATGGAATCGATCTTGGAGAAGTTGCTAGTTTCGGTTCAGTGGAACGACCAAACTAATTTGGATGATTGGGAACTGAGATGTATCGGAGAGACTTTAGAGAAGATTGAAATTTATAATCTTCCCGACCTAAGACATTCTGTTTCTGAATTGGCT
>NW_015121650.1:0-1042 GCF_001443285.1 Poecilia latipinna
GAGAATAAACAGGTCTTAAACAGTTAGAAATATAAAAAGTAATAATTACAGACATCATAAGTGTTGTATGTAAAAACATATTATGATATTTAATTTGGTTAAAAATCTGTATAAAAAACAGTTTTATTTTGTCAGCAGCTAAAACGGTCAAGCGTGAGATAAATCTCTTATTCTGAAGGGTCACATTGATGTGTAACCCATGTGACTAGCTCCAGCTACGTTCTCTGGCGCCAGAAGAAGCAGAGAGCGCAAAGAAGAAGCAAAGAATAAAGAAGCTTAGAGAGTTGTGCTGTGAACGAAAAAAAGATAAGAGAAATCGACGATTAAAAACATTTTTTCCATTTTTTGGAGAAGGAGCGTTCTGCATTTTTCAACCTGACTGCGTTCGGGATTGTGTTATATGTTATAGAACTGGTCTTGGTGAGTTAAAAAGTGTATTTTATTTTCTAAGAAGAACGTATTTGTAAAGTATTTTTATTTCGTTGAAACGGAAAGCTAAAGTAGCGCATTTATGTTTTATGTTCAAAAACTGTGGAAGTAACGGATGAGCTGAGGTGGGTGAAGCATGTCTCCCCCACCCACACACGATGTTCAACCGCCAATTTGGCGAGTATATTACTTTGTTGGTTATTAAACGAGACCTTTTTAAGGTTCTGCTGGAAATTGGACCGGGAAATTCCGAGTCGATTGCTGAGTTGTATTCCGCTAGTGAGAAACAAGATGGCGAGCCGTAACCCAGGAGCCCTGTAACCGTCTAGCAGGAGCTACGCCCTCTGCTGGACATTGCAAATCATCCACACTGGTATGACCTGCCCATGTTTTCCTGCTGAAATAGCGCTGGATTCAGAGAAACGGGATTAACCCTTCAGGATCATCAGAGAGAAAAGACATCGATTTGAAGCACAAGTTATTCGGTCTTCTGCTGGATTGTGTCATGTTTTATTGGGTTTTTCCTTTGAACCACATTCAATGTCTGTTGTTACTGTGTGTGGAATGTGAACTTGTTTGTTGGGTTTAAAATAGAAATAAGAAATGGTTAAAA
>NW_015121651.1:0-1042 GCF_001443285.1 Poecilia latipinna
ATTCTAGGGGTTGCACCAATTAGTCGACTAGTCGATTCTTTTCTCTGCAATGACTTTTTTCTGGGCCAGTCGACTAGTCGCAATCACATGACTAAACAGATTTTCCCAAGAAAATGAAAGAAGGTGGACTAGGTGAGTTCGTCAGAAAGTTCAAATTGTATAAAAATTTAAATAATTTAACAAAGAGAAACTGTAAATTACAGCATAGGCTACCGCAATAGGGGCGTTGCGCGGCGCGGGGGTTAGCACGGCGCCCCGCATACAGAGACTTTAGCCCGCGGTAGTCAGGAGTCCGACTCCCGTCCTCCATTCGCTGGGCCCAGGCCCCGCTCCACTCTCTCCGCCCCCTTACAGTCAGATTGCTGTTAAATAAAGTAGTGCCGAAAAAATCCTAAAAAGACTACCGGAGTAATGTGCGACAACGCGTCATGATGTCAGGCTTTTTGATCCATCCAACTGATCAGCGTCTCTTGTAAAGAAAAGGTTTGACTACATCTGGAAACTAAGTCCAAGCTTCATCCTGAGGGTCTGATAGAGGCGATGTCTGCCGCCGTCTGCACGTCGGTTCAGAGAGCCGCTGCTGATCAGCGGAGCATCGGGAGGAGGAGCAGCAGGAAGCAGTTGAATTCAACTGTAACCAAACGGGATCCGTTCATAATAAGTTTGGTTTGTGATGTTCCAAAAGCACCATTGTGGTCAGTGTGATAATTTGACTCCTAAATGTGCAGCTATCCAGAGATCATCAGCATCAGTCGGTGTTTGGAAAAAAAATTAAAAAAGTCAGACCCGACTTTGTGCAACGAGCTTTTCTCCGCCGCTCACGAAGAATGATCCGTTTATTGCTCTTTAATTCCTCATAAAAGACTGAGTAAAAGCGGGAGGCGGGTCAATATTAGCCGTGAATTTAGCTGATAAAGCCTCCAAGTAGTTGTGAAGCGGTTTGCGCTTACGTCACTATGACGTCACCGCGACTAGTCGACATCGACTCGACTATTATCATGATGTAGTCGACCTTAAAAAATATGTAGTCGTTCAACCCCTA
>NW_015121652.1:0-1042 GCF_001443285.1 Poecilia latipinna
TTTCAGAGTTTGAATATTCAGAGTTGTATTTTTACACTGTAGAGTTCATTAGTAATTAGAAACACTTCCAGTGTTGGGACAGCATCACCTATTGGTGTCAATTATTTTTGCAGTGTTGGTGTGGAGTTTTATCATAAACTCACCAACTCTCACAGTGTGCATATGTGATTGAGTCCTCACGGTTCGCATTTTACGTTGCGTGCGTAAGCACGTCAGGTGCGTCTGTTGCGACTTACTATGAATGCGCATGCTTCAAAAAAGCAAACGGCGGTTATTTTTCGGCGGGATTAACCAGTTGGTGGACAACAAAAAACAGGTAGATTTTGTTTGTAAGTATAATTTTGACCAAATGCTAGTGCCAGTTTAATAAATGTGACACTAGAGATGCTAAAGGTCGATTTATGGAAGATAGACAAATTTATCGGTTATAGTGGATTTTTTTTCACTAAGGCAGTTGGACACTGTCAATATTACCACTATTTTTCCACAAAAACTGCACTTTCAGTTCCCTCCATGTTGTGTTCGTTTTGTTTGCTCTTCCCTCCCGCGCTCTCTCCAGAGGAACATTTTGAGGAACATTTTCTTGTCCACAGAAGAAGAAGCAGCAGAGAAAAGAGGTTTGAAGTGTCTTTCATGATTCAAAGCTGAACTAAAAATGATTCCCATGTTTCTGTTCTTTTGTTCCTATTGTATTGTTTAAGTTGCTGTTGAAATCTAGCGCCAGCTGCTAGCAGTGCCACCGTTACTGCTTTGTATTGTAGCGCAACTTACGACACTTTAAGAGTGCCAGTCATAGTCAATATAATGCTATGAAAGCCTTTATCCATTCCAATGTAGACATTTTAAATGCAGAAAATTTTAATGGTGGCTGCCTTTCAGCTTTCATTAGGGATGAAAGCTGAAAGGCCCCTCCGCCTCACCCAGAACCGTTAAAACCCTTAACGGGTTTTCCTTGCTTTTTTTTTTTTTTGTTTTTTTTTTTTTTTTTTTTTTGGGGGGGAAAGGGGGTAAAAAAAACCAAACCCCTTTTTAAATAATGTTT
>NW_015121653.1:0-1041 GCF_001443285.1 Poecilia latipinna
CTGTTTCAATGCCTTCCAATAACTATTCCCAAAAAGTTTTTCAGGGAGCTTAACAAAATTATGAATTCCTTCATATGGCAAAAGAAGAACCCCAGGGTTAAGAAAACCTCGCTACAGGCTCAGTATTCAAGGGGTGGATTGAATCTTCCAAATTTTAGTAATTACTACATCGCCTGTCAGTACAGACCAGTTTGGATCTGGCTACATGCAGAAAAAAGCTAAACCAGATGGATCTCACTAGAGCAAGATGAGATGAAAATGTGCCCTTAAAGGATGTTCCATTCATAGGCGATAGAAAAAGCCTGGCGACACAGCAACACATTCACCGCCTGGCAGAAATCTCACTCACTTTTAGATGTAAATATTAATTTCCTTAGAAGAACACCCTTGTGGGGCAACTCTAAACTTTCAAATCGTATTGCTGATTCAACATTATATGATTAGGAAAATTCAAGTAGTAGCTGACCTGTATATTAATGATACGCTAGCTAACTTTCAACAAATGAGTAAGAAGTTTGATATTCCTAAAAACAATTTTTTTAAATTCTTACAGATCAGAGGCTGGATTAAAGAGAAGTCTGGTGAGACATTTCCAGCAATCCCGTTTGAAACCTGCCTTAATCATATTTATGTCAGCAGCTAGACAGTTCAACAAAAGGATCGACGTCCTCTATATGGTATACTTAATGGAACACTACCAATACATCAGGCGGCTAAAAAGCAAAAATGGGAAATGGAAATTGGATGAGGAAGAGGATTGGAGTGGGCTATTAGAACAGTCACAAACCATGTTGATTTCTACAAACCATACAGACTCAATTTAATATATTCCATAGGACATATTACACTCCGTATAGATTGAATAAGATGGACAACAACATTTTTCCCAAATGTCAGAGATGCAGGTGACCGATGGGGACCTTGGTATTGTCCAATAATAGGAAACTTTTTGAAACACATGATTGAGATCACATCAAGAGTTGTGGCACATCAGACTGAATAAGAACCCAAGGTGTGGATTTTAGGAGATTTAACAACTAT
>NW_015121654.1:0-1041 GCF_001443285.1 Poecilia latipinna
GTTCTTTGTCCGCGGCGCTGAGGAGGAGACAACGAAAGGGCGCAGACTGAAGATCAGCGGAGGACCACACCCTGGGACCGAGGGAGAGTTGAAACTTCGCGCCGCATAGAAGGGACAAGATCCATCAGCCCCCAGCCTTGGTTCCTGATTCGGCTGACCCCTCTGCCTCCACCCAATGATCCGTATTCTACTGTGGCGGACTTGGAGAAAAGACAAAGGTCACTCGGTGATGAAGATCCCGTTCGTTTAATGGAAAAACGAACTGATCGACTTTGCTACTTTTCTGAAAAGAGAACTTTGCTCCGTCAGCACAGAGACTCTAACCAAGGACATCTGAGGACCTCAGCTGCCAAGATCAATTTGCCACCGGGTGTGAGTTGAACTGCCCCCCAAAAGCCTCGCTTAGTGGAACTGGTGACACAAATAGGGTTAAGAAAGAGAGTAGGTTATGATTGATTTTAATTTGATTTTATACTGTCGTGAATTGTAATCTCTGAAAGAAACTCTGCTTGTTATTTACCCCTGCTAAAGCTTGCATAATAAAAAACCTGTCAAAAATTAATAGAACTTGTGAACATTGAGATTAATTGAGTCAGTTTGATCATTAAGGGTTCTCTTGATAAATAGTAAAGTTAACATACATGATTCCAGAGATGTGGTGGCTTCATACTTTCCTTTGGTGAGTGTTAAAATAATGGCCCTGGGACTTAAATCTAGTCACTAAATCCAATCTAGCCGATAACAAGTGCACGTTATATTCAGGAGAAAAGCTACCGTTAACAGGAGAGGTTGTTGATGCTATGCGGCAGTGAGGGCTACTCTGCCGACTGTTTCTCAACTGAAAAGGGACATAGCTTCTGGATCTGAAGGTAGTTAGAGCTAGACGAGTTTTCTCCGCCACCAGTTTGAACAGAGAATCTCCTGTACACCTATTAGGGTAAGACCCGGGTTTCAGGGATTTTCCGGACCTGTTAGAGAGCTGGTCAGTAGTCAGTCGGTGGTGAGGTTAGGGCGTGGCTGGCTATTGCAGAATAACGAACA
>NW_015121655.1:0-1041 GCF_001443285.1 Poecilia latipinna
GGTGCTGGTAATGCTGAGGTCATTGGTTCAATCCCCATACTGGTCAATTCACATCTAACATCTTTCAGACAATAAACGCTTAAAAATACATAAGGGTTCAAAAATAAAATCAACACTTTACAATAAAAAAGGTTTCAAAAATAAAATCACCACTTCAAAATAAATAAGGGTTCAAAAATAAAATCAACACTTTACAATAAAAAATGGTTCAAAAATAAAATCAACACTTCAAAATAAATAATGGTTCAAAAATACACTTAAAAATAAAATATTATGTATGTTGTTTTGAAAAACATTAGAATATAAGCACTTTTATCAAATCTTCATTGTGGTAAGATCATGTAAGTTCTTAAATCCATGGAAACTCAACAGTTTGTAAGGTAGGTGAGTTAGCTCAGCAGGTTAGAGCACCGTGCTGGTAATGCTGAGGTCGTCGGTTCAAACCCCATTTGGGTCAATTCATGTCTAAGGTCTTTCACACAATCAACACTTCAAAATAAATAAGGGTTCAAAAATAAAATCAACACTTCACAATTAAAAAATGGTTCAAAAATAAAATCAACACTTCAAAATAAATAAGGTTTCAAAAATAAAATCAACACTTTACAATAACAAAATAAATAAGGTTTCAAAAATAAAATCAACACTTCAAAATAAATAAGGTTTCAATAATAACATCAACATTTCACAATTTAAAAAAATGGTTCAAAAATAAAATCAACACTTTAAAATAAAAAATGGTTCAAAAATAAAATCAACACTTCAAAATAAATAAGGGTTCAAAAATAAAAACACTTCAAAATAAATAAGGTTTCAAAAATAACATCAACACTTTACAATTAAAAAAAATGGTTCAAAAATAAAAAAAAATGGTTCAAAAATAAAATCAACATAAAAATAAATAAGGGTTCAAAAATAAAATCAACACTTTACAATTAAAAAAATGGTTCAAAAATAAAATCAACACTTCAAAATGTGTAATGGTAACTGTCTGTTCAGTTCATAAAATCAATACTTGCATATAAAAAATGGTTAGGAAGC
>NW_015121656.1:0-1041 GCF_001443285.1 Poecilia latipinna
TTCTGAGTTCTGAGGGTTTTAACTCAGGGAACCACAGCTGGGATGTTGATGTTGGAGAGAGTAACATCTGGAGACTTGGTGTGTTAGAAGAGTCTGTTAAGAGGAAGAGATATATAGAGTCTGGATGGTTGTTCATTGGGTTCGATCAAGGTAAATATACAGCATATTCTCCTCCAGCTCCTTCCTCTCGTCTCTCAGTCCAGAAGAATCTCCAGAGGATCAGAGTGAATCTGGACTGGGACAGAGGAAAACTGTCCTTCTCTGATCTGGATACTAACACACACATACACACCTTCACACACAAGATGTTTCCATACTTCTTCACTAATGATAAATTAACAATCCTACCGATGAAGATCTCAGTGATGAAGCAGCAGCTCTGATGATCTCAGCATGAAGAACAAAGTCCAATAAAAACTTATTGATCAGATTGAAACTCTGAGTTTTAAAGAGGAAACTGGAGACGATCTGATCATCTGGAAACTTCTTCATCTCTGACTTTCAACTATTGTTTCCATTATAGCAGAAATTAATGTCAATGTTTAATTGAATGCAGATTATTTTTATCTGCTTAGTGACAAACTGAATGAATCTGAAATGACATTTTCCATCATTTCTAAGTTATTTGTGTTTCTTTGACCTTTTCCCTGTTTAAACTTTCTATATAATCACTTTTATCATTCAGTAAATTCCAGAAAATTCTGTGACAAACATTTAAATCCATGTTATCCATCCTTAATCCCAGGAGATTTTAATCTGGTCTGGTTCTTTTCAGTTCATTTCCAAAACCTTTGGTTCATCAGATCATCATAATTATTGATTATCATTCAGTTTGTCACTATAATGATTTCAGGACAATAATAAACTCTACATGATGCTTTGAGGCCCTGAAACCTGAATATTGTTGCAGCGTTAATCTTTCATTTCTGATTCTTTAGTCTGAGTTTAGTTTTTCTTTTCAAATGACTCAAAGGAAAAACTTTTATTCTTTTCATCTCTTTTCAGTTTGTTTTCCATTTTTAAGGAGATGATGTCAAAAAT
>NW_015121657.1:0-1040 GCF_001443285.1 Poecilia latipinna
CAGACTGCTTTTGAGACACTGAAACACGACCTCATGACAAGTGTTACACTAGCCCATCCAGATTTCAAAGCCCCATTCATTCTAGCTGTTGATGCATCTTTTGATGGGATTGGAGCAGTCCTGTCACAACTGCCGTCTGATGGAACAGTGGCTAGGCCAGTTGCCTTTGCAAGTAGAACCCTTTCACGCTCCCAGCTAAACTACCCTGCTCACCGGCTAGAATTTCTTGCATTAAAATGGGCAGTATGTGATAAATTCAGCCATTGGTTGAAGGGCAGACACTTCACCATATGGACTGATAATATTCCATTGACATATATCCTGACTAAGCCCAGACTTGATGCATGTGAACAGCGGTGGGTGGCAAAGCTTGCTGCATACAATTTTGACCTGAAATACATCCCTGGCTCAAAGAACATTGTTGCAGATGCCTTGAGACGTGAGCCATTTGTCCAGTCATGTGTGGGTCATCACCCCGTAAATGAGCCATATACCTTGTTGTTGGATCAGGTCAACAATGTGAATGACAGACTCGTGCAGGATGTCTTCAGAGTGTCCAACAACTGTCAAGCTGTTGTAGACGATGGTGGTGAGATACCAAATGAGCCAGTTTAAGACACAGTTCCACCAAACACAAAAGGCTCAGTCTCAGCAGAGGAAGTTGCTGCCATCCTCAATGTTCAGTCCAGTGGAGGTGTGAGCCCTATGATGGGAACTGGTGTTGACCCCAATTTTCTGCTGGATGAAAACCAATCATCTGCATTTCCACAGAGTCAGCTTGTCAATTGGCAGGAGGCTGACAACACAATCAGCAGAGCCATGTACTTCGTACGGAGACATAGAAGACCTACCAAACGTGAAAGGGCTAATGAATCACGGAGCGTGATTAAGCTGTTGAAACACTGGACCAGACTCACCATACAGAATCGCATGCTGTACAAGGCAAGGAAAGATCCTCACATGAACAAGAAAATCCTCCAGTTCATAGTACCTGACTCAATGAAACAGAAAGTTCTTCATGGCCTCCATGACGCAGCAGG
>NW_015121658.1:0-1040 GCF_001443285.1 Poecilia latipinna
AAAATGAATTAATTAACAACTAAATCTGATCAGAGTTCAAAACCTGGAATTTGGATCAAATTGATGAATGAAAGATGAAACAAAATCTGCCCTGGTTGTGAATGGATGAAAGGTTTTCTCTTGTTTAAAACCAGGATACAGGTTCCAATGGAGGT
The DNA here is from genome assembly GCF_001443285.1 of Poecilia latipinna. Classification (NCBI taxonomy): domain Eukaryota; kingdom Metazoa; phylum Chordata; class Actinopteri; order Cyprinodontiformes; family Poeciliidae; genus Poecilia; species Poecilia latipinna. The sequence goes on from NW_015121658.1 coordinate 156, forward strand.
TGGAACCAAAACAAATGTGGACCTAAAATGTTCTTTTCTCTCCCATCATCCACCAAAGACCAAGTTCTGATCCAGAACCTGAGCCCAGTTGTTTGTCCCTGAGGATCAACCAGGCAGCAGGATGGAAATCCCACCCAGACCTGAAGTCAGATCCTCAGTTAGACTTTAACCAACAAGAGCAAAATGTCAACCAAAAGCAGAAACATTTGTGGAGCTAAAATCAGAAAGAGAAAAATTAAACCGTATTCTGACTTAAAACAAGTTTAACAACAATTCTCTAAAATACCATTTTCTTGGTTGACAAATAAATAAAAATATTGAACATTTATCATATTTAAATGTATTAAATTTAAAAGACGTCTGCATTGTTGTGTTTTTTTAATAAATTGTTCCTCCACAGAGTGAACCAGCAGAGCTCAGAGGTTCCCAACGGTCCGTCTGCACAGCAGCACCAAACACAGCTGGACTCCATATTTACGGTCTGTACATCAGTTCTGTTCAGTCGACTTCCTGCTGCTCTTTTTAGATCCAGGATCTTCAGTCTGTCCAACATGGACCTGATGTTCTGATCCAGTCTGATTTGTCTTCATCTGGGATTCCTTTTCAGGAGCTGGAGCCAAACTTGGTCCTTTTTATAAAGAACCAGCTGAAGAAGATCCAGAAGGTTTTGAATCCATGTTACCCAGAATGCTCAGAGTCAGAAGGAGGATGAGGAGGTGGTTGATGATGAAGAGCAGAAGAGGAGGAGCAGCACAGAAGCTTTGCTGAAGATCGTAGCTTTTCTTCCAGAGGAAGATGAATCAGGAGGAACTGGCCGAGCCTCTGCAGAGCAGGAAGAAAAGGATTCAAATCTCAATTTTCAACCAAATAACTGGAAAACAATTA
>NW_015121659.1:0-1040 GCF_001443285.1 Poecilia latipinna
TATTGCAGTTTATGTAGATGATCTGATGCTGATTACAGAGTCGACTGAAAGCATGGATGAGTTAAAACTGACTCTCCAAGAGCGCTACAAAATGAAGGACTTGGGTGAACTGTCCTACATCCTCGGCATCTCAGTTATTCAAGACAAAGCAAAAAACTGCATCTATCTTCATCAGAAACAGTACATTGAAACCATTCTTCAGAAATATGGGATGGATAAAGCAAATCCTGTGGCAACCCCTGCTGACATCAGTGTAAAGCTGAAAAAGGATGATGGTGTCAGTAATCCTGTCAATCCAAGCACATATCAGTCTATGGTTGGAAGTCTACTGTATGCTGCGATGACAACAAGACCAGACATAGCACAAGCAGTGAGTGCAGTGTCAAAGTTCAATGCAAGTCCAAATACTGCACATCTGACTGCTGTGAAGAGGATTCTTCGATACTTAAAGGGCACTGTTAACCTTGCTCTAAAGTATGACGGTTCAGGGAACAAAGATTTGACTGGTTTCTCTGATGCTGACTGGGCTGGAGATCAGGACGACCGCCGTTCAACAACAGGCAACATATTTATACTCAGTGGAGGAGCAGTGAGCTGGCTAAGCAACAAACAAGCAACGGTTGCACTTTCAACAGCAGAAGCTGAATATGTTGCTCTCAGTCAAGCAGCGCAAGAAGGTACCTGGCTGAAAAGATTACTGAATGATCTTGGAATGGTCACAAAGCCTACAGTGATTCTGGAGGACAACCAAGGAGCCATTGCGATAGCAAAGAATCCGGTGGACCATTCAAGAACCAAGCACATAGACATTCGTTACCATTACATTCGTGAGTGTGTGCAGAATGGTGAAGTCAAGTTAGAATATTGTCCAACTGATGACATGAAGGCAGATATCTTGACAAAGCCTCTTGCAAGACAAAAGTTTGAGTATTTTAGAAGAAAGATTGGACTTTTTCCAATGTAAATCTGTGGTAGAATGTCTTGCTTTGTAGTTTCATTATAAAGTTGACAATGTTTTTTCTTGTTGAGTATAGCAAGAC
>NW_015121660.1:0-1039 GCF_001443285.1 Poecilia latipinna
AATAAATATGTCATGAGAGAAAAACATCCTCTCCCATCAGTAGAGCACACGCTCGGACAGCTAGCAGGAGCAAAAGTGTTCTCCAAATTGGATGCCAATGCTGGATTCTGGCAGATTCCACTGTCAAGGAAGTCTTCCCTGCTCACCACCTTCATTACACCTTTTGGGCGCTACTGCTACAATCTGCTCTGCTTTGGGATTTTATCAGCACCAGAGCACTTCCAGAAGCGCATGACACGGATTCTGGAGGGCCTGGATGGAGTCTTTTGTCAGATGGATGGTGTCCTCATCTGGGGGACGACACAGCAGGAACACGATGAAAGACTGAGGAAGGCACTGTTTCGACTCCAGGAGGCAAACGTAACACTAAATGACAAATGTGAGTTTTCTAAAGGCAGAATAAAGTTCTTGGGACAAATCATTGATGCATCAGGGGTCAGTCCAGATCCGGATAAGGTGAGTGCTATAAGAGCCATGGAGGAGCCCAGGAATGTAAGCGAGGTGAGACGCTTTCTGGGTATGGTGAACCATCTTGGGAAGTTCCTTCCCAACTTGGCAGAGAAAACCAGACCTTTGAGAGATCTTCTGAAGAAGTCAAACATGTGGTCATGGGGTCCACCGCAGCAACAAGCTTTCGACGCTATTAAAACAGATCTGACAACACCACCAGGACTAGCATTGTATGACCCGAAAGCAGAGACATGTGTCTCAGCGGATGCATCATCATATGGACTTGGTGCAGTTCTGCTCCAGAAACACACTGATACAGGGTGGAAGCCAGTGGCATATGCATCACGGTCTCTGAGCGACACGGAGCAGAGGTATGCTCAGATTGAGAAAGAGGCTTTCGCTTCAACTTGGGCCTGCGAGAGGTTCGCAGAGTTTCTGATCGGGAAGAGTTTCCACATCGAAACTGATCATAAGCCATTAGTCCCGTTGTTGGGGTTGAAGAGTCTAAACGAGCTTCCTCCTNGCATACAGCGACTACGAATGCGACTGATGAGATTTTCCTACAGTATTTCCCATGTGGCTGGCAAAA
>NW_015121661.1:0-368 GCF_001443285.1 Poecilia latipinna
CATAGACTTATGTCCATTATAATGGACATTTTGTTGAAGCTTATTTTTTATTCATACTTTGAGTTACCCTTTCTAGCCCTACAGTACTCTTTAGAGGACATCATGGGCTTTCCAGGGATGTGTCATGTGATAGGTTTGCATACCGGGAAGTCCCTTTTTTTCCTAAATCAAAATGACCTACCTGCCAGAAACCACATTTTATGGAAAGAGGATAGACGAGTCAAATATTTTTTTTCTTATGTTATTTTTGTCATGATAATTATTTATATTCTTGTTAATTAAATACCAATAATAATATTTTGACCAGTAAAAACAATTTAATAATTTCTGTTCAGAAATAACAGACCTTTTCTGAATGTCAATTATAA
>NW_015121661.1:6230-7269 GCF_001443285.1 Poecilia latipinna
ATGTCAAAAACGCACTTGACACTTCAAATTTGACACGTGCACTTTTGGTGCATTCATACTAAAAGGGTTTTGAGCATCAGGTGCATCTGGTTTACATTCAATTTATGTGGAACGTCATAAAAATGGTCCAAACGGTTCAAATAGTGCCCCACTAGATAGTCTGAACACTCCTCCATGGCCCTCAACGCACCTTCACATAGACTTTGAATGTAAACCAGATGGGCCTGACATTCAAAACACATTTGGTGTGAACGCACCATTAGAGCCAGAGAGAGAGAGAGCAGGAAAGTCACTGTGCTAGGTGGGCCAGGATTAATTTGTATGTTTGTCTAGGGCCAGGCATCTGTGATGGGAATGTCCATTTCTTGGTTCTGGTCAACATTCGATGAAAGCTCAACATTTGGTCATAAAGATCCAAATGTTGGATCACTATGACCAACATTTGGTCCTAAAGATCATGGACACAAGTTTTTTTCTTTGTTTGACCATCAACTTCAAATATCGTTTAGATCTTTCCCATAAATGAAGGAGGCCATCACCACAGGTTTATGGTCAAACTACTTTGTGACAGTCAGCTAAGACGCTCCCTTCTGTTCACAGTGGCCCATCTTCTGGTAACTGGTGTGGCTTTGGTATTCTTTGGTTCATCATAATGGTTCCAGTTGCTGGAAGACCCTTTGAGAAGTTTTCAGGACTTATTCCTCATCATTTTGCTGCTAATAACTGGCACTTTTGATTTTTTTAGTCCAGAAGATTTTGACTCTGGGAAAGCCAAGATAGGCCATGTGTGCTGATATTCTGAAGAAAGTCCTTGTTCATGTGTGTAATTTTATACTTCTATCATGTTCAAAATAAATAAAAAATAAACAATTAATTAAGTAAAAATAAATAAAGTCTTCATTTCTTGGGTAATAGTGTTTAGCGACACCCCTGCAGTTTGCAGCTATTTTTGGTTTTTATTTCAAGTAACAAGCAATAGAATGGAACCATAAATTGATAACTTTTGATTATTAAATGTATTTTTCAAATTTGACCTCTT
>NW_015121662.1:0-1039 GCF_001443285.1 Poecilia latipinna
CAGATTTCTTAGACAATTTTGAGTCCTACAAATAATAAAGAAATTCAGTTTATATCCAGAAATGTTCAGTCAAACCAATGTAATCTAATCATACAAACAGATTCAATTTCAAACACAGACACTCACATTCTTAGCTATTAAAGTTGGCAGAAAGAAAATCTGTCATTAAAAACCCAGCTGATTGTATCTCGACTTGCTCTAATCCATCACGTGCAAACATGGTGATATCCTTAACCTCTACCTGACTTTATATTTCTAACACCATCAGAAACAATGAAGACTTTTTTGCATTTTTACACTGAAAATAATGACACATTCTTTTGTGCATTTAGTGACTAGATCAATATATAAAAAACAAACAAACATTTGACTAACTGATTACTAATCAGAGCCAATCAACAGAGAACTGGGAGATTGATGCATTTCCACAAGCAATTCATTATTATTATTATTATTATTATTATTATTATTTTTAGCAGTGACAAGATGCTATGGTAGATATTTTTATTTTCAAATATCGCTATACAGCTATTTCTGTTTAATCTTACTGCCAGCTTCTCATCTGCCTAGAACTGAAACCCAAAGAGACAGCTAGAATGTATCCAACTACACATCCTTATTTAAAAAAATAAAAATAAAAAAATCACAATGCTCCGAAATGATTAATATGTTTCACTCTCTAGCTCTGACCATGTAGACTCATACCCGTCAGTTGCGTGGTCCAGCAAAATCACCAGCTCATTAACCTTAGTTTGACACGGGTTAGGACATGGCAGGTGGCATGAAAGCTCATATATGTGGGCAAGAAATTCAACCTCTCTAACTCAATAGTTGAAATTAAATGCGCAGGGTGAAGCGGGGGGAAGCGTCATTATCGAGCAGTCAATCTGAAATACGGTGAAGTGAGATCCACGGGGGTCGTATGGATTATAAGCGGCGTGCGCGTGCTAACGGTGGATGGGCTGATTTTTTTTTTTTTTTTTCCGCTCTTCTTTCTCGCGCGCGGCCCCGGGGGCCGAGCAGATGCTGCTTGGGGCCG
>NW_015121663.1:0-1039 GCF_001443285.1 Poecilia latipinna
ACTAAGAAATAATCCTGTAAATTTACAGTCAAATACTGGCAGCTATAGACGCCAGAAGTTTACTGTAAATGCACAGTAGCCGTACCGTAATTAATCCTGACAGTAGATTACCGTTAATGCAAATACGGTATGGATACTGTGAAAGAACGGTAAACTTCTGGCGTCTATAGCTGCCAGTAGTTTACCGTTTTTTTGAAAGAACGGTAATAGGTACAAAATAGTTTTTTGTTTTTAACTGTTCTTTCAGAAAAAACGGTAAAAAAAAAAAAAAAAAATGGCGTCTGTAGATACCAGTAATTTACTGGACATTTACTTTTTCAATCCTGTAATTCCCTTTTAAAGTGGTGTACTGTAAGTAAATACTGTAATGACGCCAACACACCGCAGATGTTGTACCGCCAACAGGGTTTATTAGAAATAAGAGTGAGCTGCTATTCCTTAGGCTGCAGCTCGCCCCTCTAACAAACCGTTACACTCAACTGAATAGCTTCACTGCTAACACACACTGAACTCTCCGCTCTTCCGGTGTTCTGTCAGATCAGCATCGGTCCTGGTCGTCCCGCTCCCCTGATCCCCGACCCCCCCACCACCACCACATGACAGGTTCATCACATGTGAGTGGAAGTCAGCAGAGTCAGACAGGGGAACCCCATCACACTCTACACATAACAGTGATCACAATGCAACTTGTAACAAATACACATACTCATGTGGACTCTAGCAGAACTAAAATACAGAATCATTAAAATACTACGGTGGTCGACAAGTGCAAATGCGCAGCAAACACGAGAAAAACAAATACAACAAAGAAAAGGCGCAAACAAAAAAGAGATGCAAAAACATATATAAAAATAAGTGTTTCAGACCAGTAGAGCTTTGTGTCCGAGTTCAGGGTCTGCATCCTTTCAAGCTTATTCTTTCATGGGCTTGAGAAACAACCCGGTCTACAGAAGAGGGGTCCTGCGAAGGCAGAGAGCATTGCAGAGAAGCTGCAGCCTTCAGCTAAGCAACATAACGCCTCCATCTCGGCGTTATGTTG
>NW_015121664.1:0-1039 GCF_001443285.1 Poecilia latipinna
TCTGTTTATTTAAGGAGGAACCATTGACATCACTGTTCATGAAGTCCTGGGTGGAGGAGCCCTGAAGGAGCGACACAAAGTCTCTGGAAATAATCTGGGAGGACAAACTGTGGACAGAAAATTTAAGCAGTTTCTCAGAGAGATATTCACTGAAGGAGTCTGGGATGAATTTGAACAAAACTCTCTCAGTGCAGCTCAGAGAATGATGTATGAGTTTAGCTATCTAAAACAGGTAGATAAAGATGTTCAGATCAGCTGTCCAAGAGCACTGGAAAAGTTAGCTAAAGACAAATCAGGCACAGAAAACTTTGTTAAGTCAGAACTTGGTGCTTCCTGGGATGGTGATTTCATCAAAATCTCAAGAGACAAAATGAGATCTTTCTATGATGAAAGCCTGAAGGGCATCACTGAGAATCTCATGGAAATCTTTACCAGTGGTCTCAACATCAAGTACATTCTGTTAGTGGGTGGGTACGCTCAGAGTAAAGTTCTGCAGCAGCACATTACTGACCAGTTTGGACATCAGTGTAAAGTTCTGTGTCCTTTCAGAGCTCAGGAGGCGATTCTGAGAGGAGCTGTAGAGTTTGGTAGAAACCCAAACATTGTGGCTTCTCGTAAAAGTTCCTATACTTATGGATTCGCTGTTTGTGAAAAGTTTGATGAGATCAAACATAAGAAAGAAAAGAAATTTACAGCCAAAGGTGTTGAATGGAGTCGAGATATTTTCAGGAAACTGGTGGAAGAAGGTGAAGATCTTGGTTCAGAGGAGACCAGAAAGTTCTTATGTTCTCCAGCAAAAGATGACCAGAAACAGATGAAACTGAGATTCTTCCGCTCAGTAAGAAAATATCCAGTCTATGTAGATGACTCTGATGTAAAAGAGGAAGGTTCATTCATTGTAGACTTGACTATAGGTAGTAAAGTCAAACTGGAAATTATGTTTGGCTCCACAGAGATAACAGCTACAGGGATCAACCAGACAACAGGGAAGGAAAAAAAAGTCAAAATTGACTTCATGACCAAAGACAAAGAATGTGTC
>NW_015121665.1:0-1038 GCF_001443285.1 Poecilia latipinna
ATGACTCCAATAATAAAATCTATCTGAAGATGAACCAGCTGAAAGCTGAGGACACAGCTGTGTATTACTGCGCTCGACGGGCACAGTGACACAGGGAAGCAGGAGGTTCAGACAAAAGCTTCCTCCCCCTGCCACTTCCTCTGCAGACCTACTGCTCAACTTGTTAGTGTCAATATTATTGGCAAAAATTCTTCAAAATAATATGAATCAAAGAAAAGTATTAAAAATATCATGGTGAACAGAATTGTTTTCCCTATTACATTATTAATTGTGGAATAATAAGTGATAGTGTAATTATGCATATGTTACAATGTATGTAATTCACCATACAAAAGCTCTATTACAGTGACATAATGTTATTTAGTTAACCAATAACAGGAGCATAAACCTTCATTAGTTAGTAAAACCTTCAGACTGAGCTGATCCAGGAGGTTTGACTGATTGTTTTTAGAACCATGTTTAAGTTATTTGTTTGAATTACTGCTGCAGTGACCTCAGACTGCAAAAACATAAAAATAGTTATGTCCCAACAAACATGAACTTTCAACAAAACAAATAGAAAAAATTCTAGAATTGCAAATTTAATTTATATATACAAGAAAAAAAAAGACTGGGTTGTTACACTTATTTGTAGGTAAATTTAAAAGCAATTTATTAGTGAATTTGTGTCCAAATACACATGATATGGAATATGCCTCACTTCACACAGACATGTTTATTTTTGTTATTTAACTGGGTTTGCCAGGCTGCTGTGAAATGCTAAAAAGACCAACAGCCTGAACTACAAATTATGAATGAAATGTTTCTGATCATCATTATATTAGATGTGTCTTTATTAAGACCTTGAACTTGCATGACCAGAGAGCTGTTTGTGTCAAACAAATGAAAGATAAGCTGATATAGAGAAAGGAAAATGTTTATGAAGATATGTGGAGCCAGAATGTCTTTGAAGATGAACAAATGGTTTCAATATGTTGCTCTTTGTCAGTAAAATTATCTTGCTCTGCTGGCAACTGATCAAACATCAATGAAATCACT
>NW_015121666.1:0-1038 GCF_001443285.1 Poecilia latipinna
AATCGATAACTACTAATCATGAAGTTACCTAGGTTGCTGTTTCTCTTCAGGCACCGATCTGCTGCGTGGGATGTGGGACGACCGCAGAATCCTCTGGGTTCATATGGGTTGCATCGTCTACCCATTGGTGTCACGACTGCGTACACCTTGAAAATGTAACGGCAATCCTCTGCCTCCATGGACGTGAGGACCTGCCTTACATTGCGGCTTCTACGCCTAGATCCCTGGAGCGGGACCATAAAGTCGTGTGGACCTCTGCGTTGGACCAGGCTGATGATGCACTTCAGACTTCGCCTTTGGAGAGTGGCCGGGTGCTACCCATTGTTCAGAAACTTTGGGAGAATCAGATCACCCGTCAATGCCTTCTCACTCTCCACCTTAAGGACGGCAGGGTGGTAGCGGTGGGTGATCCCATTCCACCAGTTTGCCCGGCATCTCCAGATATGTACGTGGACGTCGGATGTCAGGCCAGCATTGCACCTCACGATCAGGGTACCCAAGCTGAGTTATTCAGTTCATCTCATCAAACCTGCCAGACTGAGGATATACCTCTCCCTTCACACGTGGATCAAGGGAGTCAGACGGACTCCACCACCACTTGTATTTGTCAGATGCAGTCTCCTTCGTTTGCTAAGGATTCTCAGGACCTGCTTGAGGAATTGCAGGCATGCTGTGGTTTCCCAGCTGCCACGCAGCCAGACTTGGAGGCGGACGAGTCTACTCCGCCCCCACCACCACAGTTGGAGCAATACGACTTATCTGAGCCGTGTAGCTCCACAGGGAATGAAGCGCTGGAGGCAGATACCTGGATCTCCCCGCCATCGAATCTGACGGAGTACGAGGTTGTCGACATATGGACACCATCATCTTCGCCCGTCACTTGCTACGAAAGAGACATTCTGACCATCCACAGCGGAGACGTGTTGGACTTATTTTGATCGGCCTTTTCGTTTTCTGCGACGCACCGTTCGATCTCAAGGAGGGGGTGTCGAGAAAACTGGCATGGACTTGTGAGATCTCTCTAGGTACACGCAGAAA
>NW_015121667.1:0-1038 GCF_001443285.1 Poecilia latipinna
CTCTGACTGATTTTTCATTTTTTGTCCAATTAAAACCGATTTAAGTTTTGCTGAAGTCTGGACATCGGTGCAAACCTTCACCGCTCCATAAATACACTGCTTTAAAGCGTCTCCGCTGCCATTTTGTTCCGTTTATTTACATTAAACAACAAGTTCTGGATCAGAACCAAGGTCCATATTTGAATAAAATAAAAACATTTTCAGACATCCAGCTTTTGATGTTCTTCATCACCTCCACTTCTTCTGCATGGGATCAAATGTGAGCAAAGGAGACTTGGCAAAACCAGATCTAACATCTCGGCTGCTCTGGGAAACGGTCCATTTGGTAAATGAAGGGTGTCCAAAGTCGATCCTCGAGGCCCGGCGTCCTGCATGTTTTAGTTCTCTCCCTGGTTTAACGCACCTGCATCAAATGATGGCTCATTAACATCGACATGCTGAAAAGGTTGTTCACTACCAAGAGAGAGAACTATAATGTGCAGGAGGCCAGCCCTCGAGGACCGACTCTGGACACCCCTGATCTAGTGGACAAATGCACTATTTTATTTTATTTAATTTTATTTCAAACCTCCAAGTCTCAACTTGTGATAGATTTAAATTTTATGGTATTAATGACAGATATTACAGAGTAGCCTGGATTCATCTAAAAAGACAGTCACCACACCGCAAATATTTTTGTTTTACATACTTATTTATCTTGGGATGGGGGGTGGGAGGGGAGGAGACATGGACATGTGTGACTACAGGAAGGAGGAAGACACGACGATCGGTGGGGGCATGTGGACATGAAGCAGTATTTCTCAATTCCGCTATTTTTTCTGAAATAATGATTATTTTGCTGCATAATTATCAGCCAAACCTGAAATACTTCACAATTTGATGCGAAACACTGAAATAAGATTGAAGGAAGCCTTAACTCATAATTTACTTGCTAAAGGTTCCCGTCAAAAGTTGTATAAACACCTGCTTTCTCGCAGTTTGGAGAAAGTCGGCGTGTGTGTGTGTGTGTGTGTGTGTGTGTGTGTGTGTGTGTGTGTG
>NW_015121668.1:0-1037 GCF_001443285.1 Poecilia latipinna
GCAATACAATTATTTCTTAATACAAGTGGAATAATAACTGGAGCTGAACAAAATTATTCTGATCAAATATTTGTCTGGCAGAAGTTCAGACAGACTGCCACTGTTATTCGAATGCATCATTTAACATATAGTTTTAGGCACATGAATGCATCTTTTTACTTAAAGAGCATTCTAAATTATTTCTAACTAGATACTCTAACTTAGGGTTGTTTGCAAGAAGCTTATTAATAAATAAATAAATAGATTTAACATCAGTTTTAGTTGTCTAAAACGTAACTTAACTCAGCTGGTGAATGTGGATTCCTGCTTCCCATTCCCCACTTACCTGGCTGTCCCACCCCACTTCACCTGGAGAAAATATTAACACAAAAACGACATACCTAATTTTCTTGGGGAATATTTCATCTGCTTCTTTTTCTTTGGTCAAACAGGGACTTTTTTCTCTGGTGGCTGGTTGTCATTATCATCCTCCACACTCGTAGCATGTCTTCATGCTACAAGCTTTGCCCCCCACCATGTGTCCTTAGGCTAGCCTGGGTCATGTGGCTAAACTTGCCAAAGCAAAGAACACAAGCACTGTGTCACATCAGCCAAGTCGCTAAATAATGCACATGAAGGATAACTTTGACTAATATATTAGCTTTTAATTTGCTAGATTAAAATTGGAGGGAAAAAACTAATTTGCCTGTCTTTAAAATATGTTTAATATTAAGGGCTAAAGTTACAGTAATGGAGTTTAATAACTTTAGCTAACATTAACTTACAGCAAGGTAGGATTGGCTTGAATTACTCATAGCTAACGTTACAAAGAAAGAGAACATAGTCAATGTTATTTTCTCAAAGAAAATGTAAAGTTAATAAGACACATACCTCATATGTATTAGGTGACAAACTTCGGCTTCTTTTTAAACAGGAGGGCGTGTCCGTTATAAACATAGACAAAATATATATATATATATATATATATATATATATATATATATATATATATATATATATATATATATACACTATTTGTATAAAATAAAAATATAAAC
>NW_015121669.1:0-1037 GCF_001443285.1 Poecilia latipinna
TGTAACCCAAGTTACATTCTAGGATTCTTAGGATTTGAAATAATCCAAATTAAAGTCAATCCAAGTGATTTCTTAAAAACTAGGTTCGTCTGCTGGAGGAGGTGGCAAATTGTAAAACACAGAGACAAGTAGATGGTGCAAAATCAGTGAGTTGTATTGATATTTACAATATATACAAATTAGTCCACAATTTAGAGTTCAAAAGGGTTCCTTAATCCAAGAAAGTCAACCAGTCTTTGTTGATGATGAAAGGAAAAACAAAAAATAAATATCCAGTTCCATCAGTGAAGACTGTTGGGCCGAATCTCCAACCAGTTCGGAAGTTTTCACAGATAAGTGTTGTATCTCCGGATCCGCTAATACGGTTAGCTCGCCAGTCTGGTCAGCATGAAGCCAGACAATCCGTGATGCATCTTAACCCCTTCAGCCACTCCTTGAGCGGAGGGGGGGGATCTGCAATACACCTGGCCTGTGTAAACAGGCCTAAATAATCAATCAACATGTACATGTATTTTCTAATTACAGGAGTTTACATAATTAAATGCAACTTATGCAAATTCAAGTTACTCTTTTCACAACAATAGTTTCAATAAGCATTTCAATTTGAATGTGCTTTAGATTGGCGTCACCTACTTAACAGCTGGGGAGGCTAGTGCTAGCATGCTAGCTCCCGAACAAACACTCACCAGTTCCCTCTTGACAAACCGTGATCGTTTCAACGTTTAGCCGAATGTTCACGTCTGTAAGTTAACAGAGGCACACAATTGAACAGAACAGAAGCCTACCTGCACGTCAGAGTCCGACAGCGTCTCCTACCTAAGGTGCGATTCAGCAGCAATAAAAGCCGTAGCTGTCAATTTAGGACGCTGACGTGCAGCTGTCACATGACATTGAAACATCGCGAGACCAATAATGTTCTCGCCTGCTTGGTGTTGAATAAATTAAGGAAAGGAGGATTTTAATTAAATCTTTAAATAGAAATAAATAAAATTAGATCTAACAAAATGGAAAATAAAATAAACTGAATCTAATATAGA
>NW_015121670.1:0-1037 GCF_001443285.1 Poecilia latipinna
CAGCCCGGGTTCAATTCCCGGTCAGGGAAATTCATGTTTATGTTAACTGCTTCATTGTTTTCATCACATCTTCAAAGCACTCTTGGTATTGATCATCAAAGTTCTCTTGATAGTTTCTATCATGAAATATGGTCCCTGATGGTCTAGTGGTCAGTTTTTGGCGCCACAGCCCGGGTTCAATTCCCGGTCAGGGAAATTCATGTTTATGTTAACTGCTTCATTGTTTTCATCACATCTTCAAAGCACTCTTGGTATTGATCATCTTGATAGTTTCTATCATGAAATATGGTCCCTGATGGTCTAGTGGTCAGGATTTGGCGCTTTCACCGCCGTGGCCCGGGTTCAATTCCCGGTCAGGGAAAGGCATGTTTATGTTAACTGCTTCATTGTTATCATCAAAGCATTCTTTTTATTGATCGTCAAATTGTCTTGATAGCTTCTGTCAAGAAACAAGGTCCCTGATGGTCTAGTGGTCAGGATTTGGCGCTCTCACCGCCACGGCCTGGGTTCGATTCCCGGTCAGGGAAAGGCATTTTCAACTGCATGATGTTTTAATCACATCTTAAAGGCACTCTTGGTATTGATCATCAAAGATCTCTTGATAGCTTCTATCACAAAAGGTGGTCCCTGATGGTCTAGTGGTGAGGTTTCGGTATTTTTGCCGCAGCCCAGGTTGGATTCCCGGTCAGGGAAAGGCACGTTCACTTTCAACTGTGTGATTGTTTTCATCACATCTTCAAAGCACTCTTGGTATTGATCATCAAAGTTCTCTTGATAGCTTCTTTCACGAAATATGGTCCCTGATGGTCTAGTGGTCAGGATTCGGCGCCGCGGCCCGGGTTCGATTCCCGGTCAGGGAAAGGCATTTTCAACTGCATGATTGTTTTAATCCCATCTTAAAGGCACTCTTGGTATTGATCATCAAAGTTCTCTTGATAGTTTCTATCATGAAATATGGTCCCTGATGGTCTAGTGGTCAGGATTTGGCGCTTTCACCGCCACAGCCCGGGATCAATTACCGGTCAGGGAAAGGCATG
>NW_015121671.1:0-1037 GCF_001443285.1 Poecilia latipinna
ATGTTCTGTGTTCTCTGTGTGGTTATATTCAGCTAAGCACACAGGGGTTCTGTAGGATTTTGGTCTGAGCGATGGGATTACCATGATAGAAAGTTGATTCTCTGTCTGCTGAAAAATGTCTGTATTCATGTGTGATTTGGATCATCATCCTGCGGTGAGACCTAATAACGACCCATCTGCAGTATTCTGGTCGGGGTCAACAGATTTTTAACTAAAGATGCTCTGGTGTTTCAGAGGTTTATGATCACAAACATTCTTACCAGGTTTCATTAGGTGTCCAGTATTTGTGACACTAGTGAATTTGTTCAAACCAGGTGGTTCAGAGTTTGTGAAAACTGTTCATACTTCATAGATTTTTATTACTTTACTGATGCACTGATATCCTGATGATTTTCAGCATGAAGTTATAGCTGAGATTTAGAACCATTACCAATTAGTTTAGAAGCTGCTGCTTAAAGGCAATGTTGACATATTTTAAATAAAAGAATAAAATCAATCAGATTTCAGAGAAATAAATGTTTATTAAAGTGATCAAATGAAGTGAAATCAGGTTCTTCCAGCAGTGATGTCATCGAGGCTTAACATCCAGGGGGAAGTGACATCACCAGCAGGAAACCCATATGGGCGTTTAAAAGTCATGAGAAGGTTACAGAGGTCTGGCACAGATGAAGTAGATCTGCAGGCTACAGAGATTATCATTCACATGATCTTGTCCTGTAAAGAGACAAAGAGACAAATCCTGACTGCAAACCTTGGACATGATTTGATCCCTTACAGAAAGCATGAGGGCAGATGAAGTGTCTTGCCCAAGACAACAGACATGAATGGAGTGGGGGTTCGAACCAGGAACCCAAAGATTACAGGACAAACTCCTACCTACTAAGCCACCAGATACAAAGGTATTATTAAAACATGCATTTAAACTAAATTATAAAATTACAAGTTGTGATTTCCCAGTAATAAATACCATTATAGTTGATGTCCATGCAGTCTTCGTTTCCCCTGCCCTTGTTTGGCTCACCAGGGCCCCAGTGATG
>NW_015121672.1:0-1037 GCF_001443285.1 Poecilia latipinna
CTGGATTTGGAGCCACACACAAAATTAAAGTGAAATGTTCCCTTTATTTTTTTGAGCAGTATATTTTTTGGTCTGGTTGGGGAAATTGGTGAGTAGAGTGGCCATCAATATTACTGGACTCTATAAAATGTGGCTTAAAGCTGAGATGCTGATCTTTGGATATGTAAAATATATAATCTCTCTTCTAATAAATCTATAGTTTGTTTTATCTAGAAACAAGACAGAACAAAGCAAATTTCTCTTTATAATGGCCCATATTTTAATTTTACTTAATAGGAGCCACGATTTAAAATTTAACAGACTTTGGCTCTTTATGCTTTATGAAATATTTCATCCTATTTGATTATTGCTCTGAATGTTGCCACATTCTACTAACAAATGATACAATTTGTCCTGGGAAAAATGTAGAAAAATGGGTGGTTGTATTATTTTTTTTCTGAGTCTGTCATGTCAGCATCACACGCAAACTCGTTACCATGAGCGAAGAGCAAAGACTGGTTCAAGTGCATCAAGAATTAACACTAAAAAAAGCCACAAAACATTTCCCACACAAAGAAGTTTGTAAAAACACCAAACAGAACATTCTGTCCGTTGCAGATTAATGTTTTTGAATTTTCATTTTGCGATCATTAGGAAGTAATCGCCTGAACACTAGCAGTGGTTGATTAGCCATCTTAAACAGCTGCTCTCCTGATTATCTGTCACAAAATGTATGTGGGTTGCCTTATTTTAAATTATTATAAAAGTTAAGCTAGCATAACTAACCTACTCTCCACTTTCTTTATATATATTTTTTTAATTAAAGCTTTTCACTGACCTGTGAAATGTGATCCCTTTGGACCTTGTTATCTTGCTCTCGTAGTGTTGACAATTAATATCAAAACTCTGCGTCCCTTTTTCAGATTCTTTGCTTGATTGTGTCATTTCCCAGACCACCGATATTCCTGACTCAATGCAAAGCAACAGCGCATGTGCCGCACTGCCGCGCACAGTAAGTCGCGTGATGTTCAATCCACTGGATCACTGAGCGGACTTGT
>NW_015121673.1:0-1037 GCF_001443285.1 Poecilia latipinna
AATAGGGAATTGAAATTTGAGAATGTTGTTGATCAGTTAAACAGCATCGAGGGAAAAATGAAGATTTTTCGTTTGTTTAAATAATTTTGGATCATTATGAGAATTTGAGGTATAGATATTAGGATCCAGTAGATGGCAGTAGTGCAACAATAATTGATGCAAGATGCCGTTGAAATCTGAAGAAGAAGAAGAAGAAGAAGAAGAAGAAGAAGAAGAACAAGAAGAAAAAAGCGCCCATTTTCATTTAGCTCATGTAGCAACATGAAGGATCAGCACTTTTACTGTTACAGTTTTTGTTTGGAAACTTCCGTAATCAGTTCAGTTAAATCTAAACTTGGCACCTTTTTCTTTTTCAACTGTAATAAATGTGATATTCAATAGACCTGTTATGACTCAGATGTATGCTGTCCTCTGCTGCATATATTAGCTTTCACCCGTCATGAGCTGCTTGCGTCGTGACGTCAGCTCAATCTGCTTCCTTTGTCTGCAACGTGCTGGGTAAGCGTGGCTGTTTTATCGTTTTTTGTCTGCTTTAATAATAGTTATTAATGCTAATTGGTCTATCTGCTTAATCTCCTTTGCTGCTCCAATATCTGGACCGATCCGTCCGTTCATTTGTTTGCTGACAGGAAGTTAAGGGCTTATCGTGGCTAGGTAACATCTACCCCATGTAAACGGAACCTTCACATCATTTTCTTACAGCTGCACTGCATTTAGGCGGAATTGGGGAGTTTTGGCAGAGCATTAGTTTATCAGGTCACATGTAAGCAGATGCTGCAAGTTATATTTTTGTAATTTGCTCTATTCTTTCTAGCCTTCTGCTGACTCATCAGTATTGGACCTGGAGTCAGAGGCGCAAAAAGTGGGTATGCAGCGTGTGCAACGCATAGCGGCGCAGCACCAGAGGGGGCGCCAAAACCCCGTCTGGAGGGGGCGACGCACCTCTTATGTTTTCCCATACAGTTCAGCGCCTCACGCTCCTTCACCTCTCGCACATGATGAGGTAAATGTAGCGATTTTTACACTTCACGTAGCGT
>NW_015121674.1:0-1037 GCF_001443285.1 Poecilia latipinna
AGTTTCTAAGATTTAGGATCTAAATGAGATTCTTGATGTTGTGAATTCAGCCTGTTTATAATAAATGATGTGAAGCTGATGATTATTTTATGATTTTCTATCAACTGAATCTCTTTTCTGAGTTCTGCACTGAATATATTGAGAGAAACTCTCCAGATCTCAGTGTTTCATTGTTAAATTGTTGAAAATGAACCAAAGGCATGCTGGGAAATGTAGTGACAAAACTGAACTTGAGCTGCTGCTGAGTAACTTTGAGCTGCAGTGATTAAGGACATGAGAACATAATATTAAGATTCTGCTTTTGTGTGGAATTACCCTTTTTTTTAAAGCTGCATAAACTCTAAGAGGAAACGATAAATCTAGACAGTTCCACTTCTCCTACGCTGAGGTTCCTAGTGAGGTCTGCCAGAGCTGAGTCGGCTCTTCATGTTGCGTAAACTTTGTTTACTCACTTAAGGAGTAAAGAAAACCATCGTGTGGTGAAAACATTGGGGGAAGTTTGCTGACTCTCCCCAAACCTCCCAACTTGTTTCATCTGCAGGATGGAGACTCACCGTCCTTTACTGTAGAATCAGAAGTCAGATAAAATTATTTCTTAGTTGTTTTTTTGGTTTTATTACTTTCAGCATAAAATAGAAATACCAAAGTTTTAACATTTCCTGGTTATAATGTCAGAGAGAGAAGTTCATCACATATATGGAGAATTTACCTCTGGTTGTCACTGAAGATAGATCTATAGATCTATAGATTCACTAAGCACTAACAGTTTACTTTTTATGTTAATCAACATAAAAGTGAATTAGTGATTTTAATTGAAGAAATTAGAGAAAACTGTGGTTTTCTGTTACAAACAGACATAGTAAAGCTCTGTGAACAGCAAACATGTGAAAAGATGGAGGATCTGAAGTGAAAGTGAATCTTCCTGATTGGAGACAAACAGCTGAGATCCTGACTGAACTCCTTCAGTTCAATGAAGCAGAAAAACTTTGAGAGAATCAACAGATCAGCTGATCTCTGTCAGAAAGAAAACTGTTAAA
>NW_015121675.1:0-1036 GCF_001443285.1 Poecilia latipinna
AATGAACAAACAATTAAGGATGCGTACCCACTGGCTCAGATTCAAGACACCCTGGACACCCTATCCACTGCTAAGTTCTTCAGCACACTCGATCTAACATCTGGGTACTGGCAAGTGGAGATGACACCTCGGGCGAGAAGAGCCGCTGCATTCTGCACACATAAGGGGCTTTTTGAATGGAACGTGATGCCTTTTGGACTTTGTAATGCTCCAGCCACCTTCCAAAGTCTCATGGACCGTGTCCTGGCAGGGCTGCAGTGGGAGACCTGTTTGGTTTATCTCGATGACATCATAGTTCTAGGACGAGACACTGGTCAGATGTTGGAGCGACTGGAGCATGTGTTTGCCAGGCTGTGTGCAGCTAACCTCAAGCTCAAACCCTCCAAATGCTGCCTATTTCGGGAGCAAGTAATTTTCTTAGGCCAAAGTTTCGGCTGAAGGGGTTGCCACGGACCCGCAGAAGATTCAGCGGGTACAGGAGTGACCTATGCCTCAAAACGTGAGAGAGGCGCGGCAGTTTGTGGGGTTGGCTTTATATTATTGCCGTTATGTGAAAAATTTCGCAACCATTGCCAAACCACTTCACGGGCTCACCAAAAAGTATGCATGTTTTAACTGGACAACTCAATGCCAGGAGGCTTTTAAAGAATTAAAATGGCGCCTAACATCAGCGCCTTCCCCAGGGCGACCTCTAGTGGGGGTAGTGGGCAACTGCAAAAATGGCGACAGGGAGAACTCCACTCATCCCAAAATCCACCAGGTGAGCGAAGCACCTAAGCCTAACGTGTTCCGTGGTTGGACTAACGAGCAGCTTGCTGCTGCCCAACAGAATGACCCTGACATCGGACCAGTTTGGGAATGGATGGATAAAGGGGAAAAATCATCCTGCCTGGGCCAGCATAGCAGCATGTAGCCCGGCCACCAAAGCTCTATGGTCACAGTGGAAGAGACTCTACAGGAAAGATGGAATCATGTTGAGGAAGTGTTATTGCAGTGAGGGCAAAGTTTTCTACCCGCAGATAGTATTACCACACTC
>NW_015121676.1:0-1036 GCF_001443285.1 Poecilia latipinna
GTTGCCCTGCAACAGACTGGTGACCTGTCCAGGGTGTACCCTGCCTCTCACCCGAAATGTTTGGCACCAGCAACCCTCCCGACTCCACTAGGGACAAGGGTGTAAAGAAAATGGATGGAAGTTTTACTTTTTCCACAGAAATTGAAAACATTCTATGTTGTGTTTTTTTGAGACACTGAGGAAATTAAAAATGGAACACTATAGTGACATTTTCTCTTAAGAATAGCGTACTCGGTTAGAGTATGTTTTATCAGACTTAAGCTCAAAGAGGCAGCTTAGGGAAAATCAGACATGGTGTTGTATTCTGCCCTACAGGACAGCACAACACCAGTGCTTTTGTAAGGGAATTATCTACAATTGGGCCATGATTTCCTCATGCCTTCTGTTGTTCTGACTTTGGCTGTAGTTTGTAATAAAATCCTCAACTGAAGTCCGGCCTGCAGAGCTTTTGTCCCTGAAGCAGCACATCAGCACTTTGAAGACTTCCACTGACACCACAGAAGTTTTTTTTTTTTAGATACAAATATTGTGTATAGATAATGTCGACCTGGCCATTGATTTGATAGTATCATTGAGCCTTCTGCTTCTGTTAGACTTACACTTATTTTTATTGTCATTGCACAAAGAAACATAAGTAAAATTGGCATGAAATGTCATCACTTGGCCACCGGAGCACACACAAAAACACAAGTGTGCCTATAATTAAATAATATGCAAATAATAATTACTATTTTCAAACAGTCTCAGAGAGTCTTCATGATGGGATTGTTGAGCAATCTGATGGCCAGTGGGAGACTACTATTTCTGAGTCTGGCTGTTCTGCAGCGGATGCTACGGACTCTCCTCCCAGACAGCAAGCGGATGAACAGACCATGGAGAGGATGGGTGGAATCAGAGAGGATCTGGTTTGCTCTGGCTAAGCAGCGTCTGTGTGCAATGCTCTGGATAGGGGGGAGTGGAGCCCCAATGATCCTCTTGCTTGTCTTCTCCACTCTTTGCAGAGACTTCCAGTCTGAGGCCTTACAGCTCCCAGACC
>NW_015121677.1:0-1036 GCF_001443285.1 Poecilia latipinna
ACACGAAGATCGTCCTACAAGAAACAAAGTCATTCATTAGTGTTCCAACATATCCTACATTAACAGTGTAGAAAACACTGTCAAGGAGAAAAACATCCATATGTTCTCGTTTTTGTTCCCTAGTTCCAATCAGTGAGGGTGTTCCATCCTGTGTCAGGAAACCTAGAAATTGAAGTGATTGTCAACGTTACAATATTATAAAAAAGCAATGAGATCATTCCAGTGCTCCAGCCTGGAACTGATGCCACACATTTCTCCCGCTGAGAAAGTAGAAACATCTGTAAATCTGTTATTTTGTACTTTTCATTTCAACATAAAACACAGTTCTAAGAAAAATTCACATCAAATTCCTAAAATCCTGAAAGAGTGAGCTGGAAATGTCAGTGCTAACAGAACTGAAGCACTCCCAAATGCAAACGGAGTGGTCAATCAGCTCCAATGCTCTGTGAAACAAAACCTGTAACCAAAATGGAGAAGAAATCTCTGTCCCACAGAAGCAGGAGTTAACAGAAACACAGCAACATAACATCCAGCAAAACAGACAAACACATAACAAGACACAAATCTCTTCTGCACAATCTCAACACAACTCAGACAGAGACAGACAGCAGCGCGCGTGGTGGAACATATAACGGCGGAAGACAGACACACAATCAGTAATAGATCAACCGCAGCCAAGCACAGATACACAGACGACGTCGTAGTTCAGCCAAGAAAAGACAGGAAAGAAAATGTCAGGCGCCGGCTTCAAAGAACGTATGATGCATCTTATACTCTTCCAACTTCACTTTTACAAATCTCTTTTATTCTCATTTCAACTTAGCAGTCCTTCAAGGTGATTCAACCTGTACCAAATTAAATAACTTATCTCAGTCCTTTTAAGGTGATTCAACCTGTTTTCAGTCCTTTTACTCCCAGAGTAGGGTGATTCAACCTGCTTCAGTCCTTTTACTCCTGAGTAAGGTGATTCAACCCGCTTCTATCCTATTAATCCCAAACCAGTCCAATTATAAGTCCACTGGAGATGAGCCATAAT
>NW_015121678.1:0-1036 GCF_001443285.1 Poecilia latipinna
AGTTACTTCCAGCGGTTTCTTTCTAATTCCGCAGTGGTTGAGCAGCGGACTGCGCATGTTACAGTCTAATTAACTTTTGCATGTCATTTATTTCCTCAAGATAAACTGCCGGCTCCTCAAATGGATTAACACAACATTGCATTCTCTTTAGTTTTCTCTGGTCTGTAATGGAGACTTGAATTTAACGCACATTTCAACCAAAGGTTTGTAATGCGCTTCCTAACCATTTTTTATTTGTAAGTATTGATTTTATTTTTTAGCCATTTAGCCAAGTCTCTGTAGAACCATTTGTCTCTGCTAATGACATCTTCAATACATTTTTTGATCCCAGGCTTAGTTTATGGACTGTAATGTGAAATTAGGCACAAGTATAAGTTTGACAGTTTGTTCACCAAGTTACTGTGCTCTCTGAGAGGATCTGTAAGTATTTGACATTGTTCCATGCCCATTGTTGACGTTAGTCTCTAACAAAATGTGGATCATCTACCAGGAACACTGCAGAGAGCATGAGTTTCTGTAGTGTAGTGGTTATCACGTTTGCTTCACACGCAAAAAGTCTCTGGTTCGAAACCAGACAGAAACAGATTTTGCATGTTCTATTCATCACAGGTGTTTACTAAAGGTCAACAAGGGTCTGTGGTGTCATGGTCTGTACTCTGAATCCAGG
Organism: Poecilia latipinna; assembly: GCF_001443285.1. Taxonomy (NCBI): domain Eukaryota; kingdom Metazoa; phylum Chordata; class Actinopteri; order Cyprinodontiformes; family Poeciliidae; genus Poecilia; species Poecilia latipinna. The sequence continues at coordinate 668 of NW_015121678.1, forward strand.
CACCTGAGTGCAAACCTCAGTTGAAATTTTCATGCGTTGCATCTCACATCATCAAATTTGGAACCTAAAACTGAAACAAAGCAGAGAAGTTCAGTTCCTGTAGTGTAGTGGTTATCATGTTTGCTTTACACGCAAAAGGTCTCTGGTTCGAAACCAGACAGAAACAGATTTTGCATGTTCTATTCATCACAGGTGTTTACTAAAGGGCAACAAGGGCTCTGTGGTGTCATGGTCTGTACTCTGAATCCAGACATCTGGATTCAGAGTACTGAGTGCAAACCTCAGTTGAAATTTTCATGCGTTGCATCTCACATCACCAACTTTAGAACCTCAAACTGAAACAAAGCAGATTAGTTCAGTGGTTATCAT
>NW_015121679.1:0-1036 GCF_001443285.1 Poecilia latipinna
AAAACCAGGGTAGAGCAGCACCTATATGAGGATGACTGACAGCGCTAAGACCCTCTTCCCGCTCTGATTGGTTGTGTCTGACAGAGCAGAATATTTGTTCAGATGACAGCAGGTCCAGAGGGAGAAGGCAGAGGAGCTAATTCTTTACACAGATTATCCATCTTATATTCTCAGGACATAGTGATCATTTCAATTAAGTAAAAAATATTTTTTTTAATAAACGTTACATACTGCAGCTTTATGTAGAGAGTAGAAGACAGTCATGCTGAAGATCCTAAGGGAGTTTTTATATATTAAAAACTGAACTGACTGGACATACAAATTAATTGACTTAAAGTTATACATTTACATATTTTTCCTTTTAAGTATTTATTTTTATTTGACTATAAACTTTTATACTTTGAACAATTTTTCACTTTTTTATTGGCAATTCTATTACTCAAGGCAATAAATTTTAATGTCAGCATATGATGACAATAAAGTTCTTTGTCTTTCTGTCTGACTATGGTCTGCCTATCTATATAGCCAGCTAGCTGGTACAGGTTTATGTCCTCACATCTAATAGGCTAATAGCCTACTATCTTACTATGAATTTCTCCATCTATTAGACTGTATGTGAGGACCCCCAGCATCAAGAACAGTCGGGTAGCATGGAAGCTACCTGATGTGCAAACAGGCTGAAGAGCTCAGAAATGTGCAAGCTCTATTGTTGCACCAAGATTGCTTTGCTAATATAAAACTGCATGCTGGTAAGGTAGTTCAGCCAATGAATTTAGGTGTGTATAACAAGGGACACATCTAAAAGTTGCAGGACTCTGGCCCTTGAGGAATGCAGTTTGAGACCACTGCCTTAGTCTGTTGAGTATTGCAGTTGTTAACTTCCTCTCAGGTACAGCTGGGTTAAAAGAAATGTGGTAGTAAATGAATAGCAGACAAACAAAGGCTGTTCAATGCTGCTGGTCACCTGAAGCTTTCTGTAGCTTTCGGTGTACTTCCAAATCTGCTCCTTAGTTGCATCTTTTTGTGGTTGGTACTG
>NW_015121680.1:0-1035 GCF_001443285.1 Poecilia latipinna
TTTAAAATGATCCAGGCTGTGGGCAGATCTAATCTGGAAAGGTAAGTTATTCCATAAAACAGGAGCAGCAACAGAAAAAGCTCGATCTCCTTTCCTCTTAAGTTGAGTCCGAGGAACTGTCAGTAATAACTGATTATTTGATCGTAAAGTTCTGGACACAGACCGGAATTTTAAAAGGTCCCGAAGATAAGGGGGGCGGGATATCCATTTAAAACTTTATAAGTTAACAAAAGAATCTTAAAATCTATTCGATAAAAGACAGGCAGCCAGTGTAAAGATGCCAGAGTTGGCTTCCTGGTTCCTGTGAGAAGCCGTGCTGCTGCGTTCTGGATCATTTGAAGTCACTGAATCTGTGATTTATCCATCCCTCTATATAAAGAGTTGCAGTAATCCAGACGAGTTGTTATGAAGGCATGGATGAGTCCTTCAAAGTCCTTAAAACAGAAGTAAGATTTAACTTTTGCTAAAAGCCGAAGGTGGTAAAAACTCGATTTAACGACAGAACTAACTTGTTTATCTAGCTTTAAAGAGCTGTCAAAAGTGAAACCAAGATTCCTAGCAGAGGTCTGATAAGACCGAGAACCAAGAATCTGATCTGGATTTGTAGTCTGAAGTTTCTGACCAAATAATAGAACTTGAGTTTTGCTTTCATTGATGTGAAGAAAGTTTTTTTTCCATCCATAATTTAACTTCAGCTAAACAGTTTATCAACAGCTGAAGATAATCATTTGTACCATTTTGTATTCTAAGGGGCAAATAAATCTGGATGTCATCTGCAAAGCAATGAAAGGAAATATTAAATTTTTGGAAAATCTTACCAAGAGGCAGTAAATACAAGATAAACAAAATGGGTTCTAAAATTGACCTGTGGGGAACACCATACTTTAAAGATCTGGCCCTAGAACAGGATTGATCAAGATGAACAGAGAAAGTTCTGTTTCCCAAATAAGATTTAAACCATTTGAATACTGAGCCTTGCAGGCCAACACAGTGTTTTAATCTATGTAAGAGAATCTGATGATCTACAGTGTCAAA
>NW_015121681.1:0-1035 GCF_001443285.1 Poecilia latipinna
AGTGTTCTATCAAGTCAGCATACGCTGTCAGATTGTCATACGCTTAGGACAAACTCACGGTTATATCTGTCAGACACGTCATTACCATATGATTTTATTTAATTAGCAACATAGAACAGATCATACACTTTATTAACAGTTGCATGGCATCCTGACTTAGCGGTTAAGTTGGTTAATGAGTTTTACACAGGCGTGTGTTGTAGCTGACTGCAGCTGCAGCTAGACCTTGCTTTAAATACACTTTGAAACCACGACAATGCATGTATATCTATCTAGTTATCATATTATGTCATATTATAAACAATTTAATGACTTATTTTCGTCATAACTTGTTGCGTATACTGACAACTCCACTGACGGTCGGACTTCTTAATGCGCATGCGCAGGCATGGTATTCACTGCATGTATGCTATTCTGACAGCGTATGGCTATCTGATAGAACACCGGCTATATCTGTCAGACACGTCATTACCATATGATTTTATTTAATCAGCAACATAGAATCATGACGTAGATCGTCATATACGTAGATCGTCATATACTTTGTTATTAACAGTTGTATGGCATCCTGACTTAGCGGTTAAGTGAGTTTTACATGAGCGTGTGTTGTAGCTGACTCCAGCAGCAGCCAGACCTGCTTTAAATACACTTTGAAACCACGACAACACATGTATATCTATATAGTTATCATTGAAAACAATTTAATGACTTATTTTTGTCATAACTTGCTGCATATCGTGAACTGACAACTCCTCTGACGGTCGGACTTCTTAATGCGCATGCGCAGGTATGGTACTCACTGCATGTATGCTATTCTGACAGCGTATGGCTATGTGATAGAACACCGGCTGTATCTGTCAGACACGTCATTACCATAAGATTTCATTTAATCAACAACATAGAATCATGACGTAGATTATCATACACTTTATTAACAGTTGTATGGCATCCTGAATTAGCGGTTAAATGAGTTTTACACAGGCGTGTGTTGTAGCTGACTCCAGCTACAGCCAGACCTGCTTTAAATACACTTCG
>NW_015121682.1:0-1035 GCF_001443285.1 Poecilia latipinna
ACTGACCTAGATGGTTCGCGGGTGCCCCCAGTGGTCCGCAAGGAATTGCATATAAGCAACAAGCTATTTAATGGGCTCTTTGCACCTAAGGCGTTGACGTCACATCTCCAGGATCTAATGCGGCTCACTTTTTTCTGCTTTGAGTTACCATGACTGGTAGAAAAGACCAAGTCGTATTTCAGATGCAAAAAAAAAACAATACTATTAACATTGTTGTCTTCCTAATATAATGGGCTTTTAAGTTTTCGTTAATTTCCAAGCGATCCTGAATTAAGAAGATGGCTTGTAAATATCTGTCGCTACCAGCTAACGCCGCACAGCAAAGTTTGCAGCCTTCACTTCACTCCGGATCAGCCTAAAACTACCGGGGATACGGATGGTAAATAAAGGAGCCTCCCTGAGTTATTTCCATGGAATCACTTCTATATTCAGCCTGAAAAAGTGAGTATACGGGAACGAGAGAGCAGACCAGAGCCAGACAGCCGAGCAACTGATCCGCCTGTACATACTGCTGTAAACACCGTCCTATCTGAGCTCTGAACAAGAAACACGCAAAGGTAATAAAACGAAATAACACGGAGACATGAAGCAACACGGTCATCTTTTTCTAAAAGCAGTAACTTTGAACCTGAACAGCTGAACCAGATCTCTGACACTAGAGCTGCGCTACTGTTAAGCTACGAGGCTTGTTGAGCTCCGTCAGGCTTCGGAAGCTAAAAGCCCGAACCGGAACCGAACCCCGTTAGTCTGAGACACTAACGACAATAAACACACATAATATACTTGAAAAAAAGAAAAATACACTGTCCGTTAGAATGTTTAGATACTTAAATAGCACATTTTACAAGAACAATGTCTGAGAATATTGCCTACTAGCATAAGCTAAGGTTAATGTTAGCCACAAAGTTTAAGTAAAACTCACCTTTGTATCAGTGAATGTATAACGAGGCGAACATCTTAAAACCTTTCTCCAGCTGACTTGTTGGGGCTTCGGATCGATGTACAGACCTTGGCCAACCACTGCAAGCACCTAAT
>NW_015121683.1:0-1035 GCF_001443285.1 Poecilia latipinna
TCGCAAAGCTCCCTCTGATCGTCCTTTTTCTTTTTCTTTGTTCAGATGTCTCTCGCTTGCTGTGCTCCCATGGACTTTCAGCTGCCCCATCCTAGCTCCCTTTGGCCTTCATCAGCAACGCTCCGGCCTCTCTTCGATCCGCCGTCCCTTTCTTCCCACCACTGACCCTCGTCAGCCCTCCCCTGCTGATCTCGTCACGGACTCCTCCGCCCTGATCGTCTTTTTAAGCTCACCTCCAGGAGAACGCTGCCACCAGTCCGCCAGGGTCGCTCACTTCTGTGTCTCAGCTCGCAGCTGGCTCTCCAGCCTCATCATCCAGCAACCTTGTTGCGCCCATGGGGGTGTTGTCTAGCTTCATGGATTCTTCGCCTCCCTCCTCTACCCCTCCGTTAAACTTATCTTGAGCAAGGGCTGTCAGTCAGCTCACTGATCTATCCGCCCCATGATGACTCCCTTCGCCCTTCATAAGTGACCCCCGGCCCCCCCCTCGACCCGCCATCCCCCCCCCCGCCACTGACGCTCGTCAGCCCTCCTCAGCTCGTCTCGTCGTGGACTCGCTCATATGCCTGAATTGTCTTTCCCAGCTCACCTCCCGGAGAACGCCACCATCAGACCGCCACGCTCACTTCCGAGTGACTGCTCACAGCTGGCTCTCCAGCTTCATCAACCAGCAACTTCGCTGCGCCCGTGAGGGCGGTGTCCAGGTAATGATATACCTTCTCCACTCTCGTTCATATTTTGTTTTCATGACATCAGTTAGGGCACCAATGCTTCCAGCTCCTGTTTATCTGGCCTCCCATTGCCGGTCAGTCTCAGCATCTTTAGAGTCATGATTAGCTCAACTTGTGGTTTGCAGAGCTGGGCTTTAAGCTGTTCTAAATCTCATCGGCTTCGCTTTCTAATGGCACTTGCACAGTGATCTTAACTTTGCGAGTGTTCCGCTTCTCAGGCCGTTCAGTTCGCTGCGTCGCACGTCCTGATAACTTCTGTTCCTCTTTCCCTCATTTTCTGTCAGCTCGAACTCGTATCGAGGAG
>NW_015121684.1:0-1035 GCF_001443285.1 Poecilia latipinna
CACACACACACACACACACACACACACACACGTATAAACACACACGGAGTCGTTTTTCATCTCGACTCCAGTGCACAAACATACAGCTTAATGCGGCCAGTGTTCCCGTCTTTTATTGGCCTCACCATGGCGACGGGGCGCGGGGCTCAGCAATGCGGCTCCCCGTCAGCCTCGGAGGCTTGGAAGAGGAGGAAGAGGAGGAACTCCGGGGGGGAAAACGGAACATTCAAAGTCCGGCAACTCTGACGGGAAACAGTTCTAGCTTTTATAAATATATATTAGCGGATAACTGATTTGCTTACTCGCGCGCATGCATGTTGAAGATTAAAAAAAAAAAAAACTTTAAGCAAACTTTAAGGTCGATTCGCCTTAATCGAGGATCCAGCCGATGGGTTCTCCCCTCTCTGGTTCCTCTTTCTCGCTGCTTGAAATCTGATTGATTGCACTTTTCTCCGGCGGACGTTCGCTACAAAAACGGCGCAGCTCCTCCATCTGCTCCCCACTTCTTTGGTTTAGCGCTAAAAAAAAAAAAAGAAGAAGAAGGGTGGTGGGGGGAGCACTTACTGCCAGGCTGTTGTTATTATTCTTAATAATAATAGTAATAATGAAAATCGGCTTTTTTTTTTTAAACTACTAATTAGCAGAACTTCCTCCAGATTGGCGCAGCAGAACGGGTGAAACGTCGCGTAAAAAGAGACGCATATAGGAGGACGCGCAGAAAGTGTGCTAAATCCGCAGAGGTGACGATGACGACGACGATGATGATGGTGGTGGTGGTGGTTGTCTTACCTTCAGTCCCAGAGTGAAGGATGTGGCGTGGGTTTGCTCCCACGGAGCGTGGAAGCGGTTATCTCCCTTCCCGGCGACTCGCTGCTCCCTCAGATTTTCTTTCCTCCGCCTCGACTGAGCAGGAGCGCCGCTCTGCTCCCGCTATTATTTTCACTAAAATATATGAAAATTTATGCAAATGAAAATCAGCACTAACTGTTCGTCTCTTGTTATACTTGGGGATGATTTTTTTTCCCTTCTCTCCCC
>NW_015121685.1:0-1035 GCF_001443285.1 Poecilia latipinna
TGATTTACATTTTCTGTATAACAGCTGCAAATTAATGCGTGCGCACAAACAATGCGCTTAACGACGCTCTGATCGCCGCCGATCAATCGTCCTTCTGGTAAGAATCTTCCCACACCTGACATTTGTTAGCTTAGCTTTAGCTCAGCTTTTTGTTGTATATCCAGGCCGCCTGTACAAGCTCCATGTTTCCTCCTTCCTGTTAGAGGCACTACATAAAGAGCTCAGTGGTAAGTGAAGTGCTGGAGTTTGGATGCTTTTAGATTCCATTTCTAACATTTATTTTTGATAGCCGCTGCTGTTTGTCCTTGGCTGGCTGTTTGCCCGCTGTTCTGGTTGTCCCCGACTGGCAGTCCACCTGTTAACTGGATAATCTGTCGACTGCCTACCTGTCGTCCTGTTTGCTGGTTTCATGCCCGCCGTCCTGGTCGGCGTAAAGCTGGCTCCTACCATTCGTCCAGTGTGGCTGATTTAGGCTGATTGGTGATCAGCTCGGACTATCTTTCTACTGCCGCTCTGAGTGGCGTCTGCTACAGCAGATCGGTTTCTCCCCGGACAGACTCTTAATTTGGACTATTGCTGCTTGATTGTGGGCTGAACTGTATAATTGTATTGTTTGTAATTTGAATGTCTCTCTCCTTTATATTATTTTGACAGGAACAGCCAGCTCGTGGTGTTGGTGGTGGACTTTCCGGGTGGTGGTACTCCTTTTGGTTTGGTGCACGATTTTCTTTTGTTTTTGCCTTGTTTCGTTTGCTGCGTTTCTTTTCTTTTAGGACACTATCCCGAATTGCACTCCCATCCCTGAGTTGAGCTAGCACTGACTTTTAATGTGTGAGTGGTTTTAGACAAGTATTTTTGATTAAACAAACAATTGTGGAATAAATAAAATTGTTACATTGTGAGATTGTCTCAAGCCTCATCTGTAGCGGGTCTGTGTGCCTTAAAGGTAACTTTTTAGTGGAGTTGTTGCAACCAGTTATTAAAATAGTGTTTTTAAATTTAAGTTCCCAATTATCACACTGCTCCCGCCACAGA
>NW_015121686.1:0-1034 GCF_001443285.1 Poecilia latipinna
AACCTCCATGCAGTTATAACATAAATGATTGTTATAATTGTTATAATCATAAAAGTCACAATAAAATTTATAAAGTAATTATTTCTGAAACCAACATAAGTTTGTTTATGTATTCACTGCACTGTTTATAATTAAACGAATATATTTAATAAGCAAACTTACCACTAGCTTGTAATGTAATGGAACTATTTATGTGTAAGGTTACATTGGAGTAGAACCAGGAAGTGACGTATGCAGTAGAGACGTTAGAGCCGCGAGCACACTGTTCAGCAACCCGAGAATGTGTTAGTGTTATGTTCAACATTAAAGACGTTCAAACGCAATACCGGTGACATTCTTGACTCGACATAACACTACATAGCTAGCAACACGTTAGCAGCCCTTCGTCCCTTCAGGCTACTTTTGTGACCCACATTTAATTTCCATCTGGTTCTTGTCCAGTTGTGTTGTCATCTAACTCGGACTCGGACGTCACCAGCTTGAATTTACCAAAATTACTAACTATTATCAAGGCAAGGCTCTCTTTACTTTTAAGGCGATATTATGAAAGTAAAAATGGCAAATTTGAACAGTGTCTGTTACTGGCTTTCAAGGCTTTCCTTCTTTTTTAGGTGTTTTTTGAAAAACAAAAAATGAAAGTGTGCAATACTGCCACCATCTGGTCTGGATTATGAACTGCAGCTACTGCCGTTGACTTATAGATCTTACATTATACATTTGAAAATGGATTGGTTACTTTGTTAAACAACATCAGGATTATCAATTTTTTATTCTTTGCAAATTTAACAAAAATAGTAAAAGATTATTAAGGCACATAAAAAGGCATCTCACAAGTTAAATATATGAATACGTTGGTAATTTTTTTCCTTAATTCATTAAATGCTAGTGAAAAAGAGGCAAACAGTAGTTTGTAGCTAAGTAGTTTGTAGCTAAGCTAACTATATTAAATGTTTGATAATCTCACAGTCTACTCAACTCTCATGGAGAAAAACTGGGTTGTAAATTAACACTCTTGCCTTTTTCTTTCTCTCTCT
>NW_015121687.1:0-460 GCF_001443285.1 Poecilia latipinna
TTGGCTGATTTTATGCTCCGTGTGTCAATACAAATTATGATTCATCGATTGAGATTCCCAATCTCAACAGTTGGTAGCAGAGGATGGTTTTGTGTTGACACATGAGCAGAGATTGGACTGGCCGTTTAGGCGCAGACTTTCCGAAACAGTACTCTGGTGTAGGGCCCACATGAAAGGTAAGGACACTTGTTCCTTAATATACACCACTGTACTGTTTCTCAGGTCTGTATAAATTTCAGTTATCAGCCGTTGTCTGTACTATTTCCCAGGTTTGTCTGCTTCTTACTGAGTCGTCTTAAGTTGTCAATCATTGTTCCTTGTCAGCTGTTGTTCGTACTGCTTTTGATTTGTTTGTCTAAAGGCTTTCGAGTTATTCATAGGAGTAAGGTTAAAGTTAGTTAAATAGTTAATAGTCAAAGTAAAAGGTCGATTGGCTCTGTAGTGAGAACTGGTCGTCTCC
>NW_015121687.1:7009-8043 GCF_001443285.1 Poecilia latipinna
TGTCCTGAATTGGTAAATTGCTCCCAAGTGAGTCCTGAGTTTCTCTAACAGGTCAATGTATGAACCATTAGCTCAACCAACGATCAACCAGTTTTCTGAAGCAGATTGAAGGTGCATCTTGTGAACCATCAGTTGGCAACAATATGGTCTATATAGCCAGAACACAACACAATGTTACATTTCTGAGAACTGTTGAACAAGTATCTGGACAGAATGAACAGCCAGAGAGAAGAAGAGTCAGAAGAGGCTGAGGACATCTGCCAGTTTCCATCAGTCCAACAGCAGGATATGGCTGCGACCCACAACACGATGCTGATGGAGGTCCTCCCACCCTACTGTTCATTCCTTAATCCCACTCAGGAACCTTTGTCAGCATGATGATGGAAATTAAAATGTAATGTAATTTCTACAGCACTGTACAGCTTTCCATGAGGAGATTGTCCTGTGGTTCCTTTGCTACCTTTTTTTTGTTCTCTGCATTTGTCTTTTCCTTTCTGAATCTCCATGGTCCATCAATAAATTACAGCAAAAGCGTAAATGTGAATTTTGTAGTCTCTTCCCATGACTAATCAATTTCACCGTCTTATCTGTACATAGAGAAACTATAACTTATTATTTTGAGTTACTGATATGTTAACTGACAGAATTTTGAGAGCTGAACTAAAGATTTTTCAAGCAAACAAATGCTATTTTTGCTGTTTCTACAAATTGTTTTGAGAAATGCACCAAAAGTGACTGAGAAAATCTAACATAGCATAAATTGTCTCAGGTCTATCTATTTGTTTGCCTGTATGAAAAGTGTACACATTTACAGCTTTGTTTCTGCTAGCTCGGAGGAATTGTAACTCATATAAATGGTTGAAGACAACTTATCGGCCTTCATGAGACCCAGATAAATGGTGAGTATCTATTTCATAAATTGCCTAAAACAGTTATAGCTATTTAACTTTTAAAGTCAATTTGTGTATTGAAAGTTGGACGTAAGATTGTTTAACATGTTACAAGGGTTCTCTCTGTTTGGGGACATACATTTG
>NW_015121688.1:0-1034 GCF_001443285.1 Poecilia latipinna
TAGCGCTGTCAATTAGCCTCATTTACTCACTGCTAAATGTTCTGATGGTGGAGAAACAACTTATCATTACAAGAAACTGTTTATCTGCCGCCATTAGCTATGCTAGCTAAACTGAGCATTCACAGTTTGAATCTGCACAGGTCTGTGCTGTGCTAGCTTCAGCACGGCACAAATCAAGGGGGAGGAAGGATGAGCAGCACCACATGAGATTGTGATTGACAGCACTAAAACTCTCCTTCCACTGACTGGTTGTTTCTAGAGAACCATGGGAGAAGGCAGAGGAAATAGATTTTTCACAGATTACCTCTCATACCATACTGTCACAACATAATGACAGTTTTAAAAAATATGTGGAAAAAATATTTATATAAAAGTGACATACTGTAGCTTTAGTTTCACTCAGGAGAAGACTGGTCAGGAGGGACGTGGGTTAGAGCTGCTGCTGACTGACTCATCTGTTGTGAAGTGGTAAAAGGTACAGTGACAAGTTCAATATAGGCGCTTTCGCACTGCACGGAACGGTAAGGAACAGAACGGTTGTGTTCGCATTACAACTTGTGACCGGTTCCACCCAGCCCCCTGGAACCACAAGAGCTGTGGTTCCAATCGTGCCGGCCAAGCGGTTCTGCTTAGAACCAGCAGCTGAGTGGCCGCTGGTTGTTATGGAGTCAGACGTTAATTTTCCGTTGACAGCTGGCTCTCACTACTATAGTTTGTAAAGAGTCTGGAACAGTCTACGGTATTTTTCTTCCGTATTTCTCCTGGCAATACGTAGAAGTCGTTCAGCATTTTGTCTTCTGAGGGTAGCTTGTTGGCGGAATTTAATTAATTGTATGAGGTTGATGAGCAGCAAAATTAAATCCATGTCGTCCATTGTTGTTGTCGTCGTAGTAGTAACTGTTCTTCTTCTTTATTAAATTGGCAGTTAGCAACCAACCAACTCAAACCACATTGTTTAGTTTTAAAAATAATGACGTCCGGCACCGCTTCGATGGCACCCCGGAGTGTAATGCGAACACAACCGTTCCGTTCCG
>NW_015121689.1:0-1034 GCF_001443285.1 Poecilia latipinna
GTTGGAGGTAGATGGTAGGTGAAAGGTCAGGGGGAAAGAGGAACTGATAGGAAGACCAAGGACCAAGGCCTTATTGCTAAACTTTAACTTTCCTAAGAAAAGGTTAGACACAAGAGGACTGTTGAGCAACTTGGGACATTAGAACAGACATCAGGTCATCATGTCTCCAAGACGGTGATGGATATGAGATCATCGGTCCAAGCAGTCAGCCAATGAAACAGGCACAGCAACAAAGCTAGCCAATGCAAATGCACCAAAAGGGTGGATAAACCCTTTATAAGGTGAGTGCAAAAGAGGAGTCTTTGGTTGGATCCTTCAGGCAGCTTCGAGCCAAGATCGAGATGGACAAAGAACTCTGCAGCTGAAGAAGAGCCGGAGCCACAGAGCCGAAGACTGTTCTGCACATGGGGACCAACCCGTTAGCCCCGCAACATGTGGCTTCAAATTGCATTTCTTTCATCAGCTGGGTTTGGGACCCCAAAGACAAAGACCAAGGCAAAGATGAAGATAAAGACAAAGGCAAAGAAGAAAGGCAAAGAGGCAGAACTGGTGTGTTCCTTCCATGAGACCAGCCCTTCTACATCTCGAGAGACCAGAAAGATCGTGAGACGAGGAGAAAGGAGCTACAGAGCTGCAAGACAAGAAGCTGAGGACCGCTATGCGCATGAGGAAGTCACCCTGAGGCCCGAGATCTGCTGCTCTGACTCAGTACTCTTCCTGTACTGCGACCCTCCTGCTGCTGCAACACCTTTTTCATCATCAGGCCAGTTCTGGGGTTCAAAATGCCAAACTCCGTTCATCTCTCAAAGTTTTCCTTTTTTAGTTCACAGTGTCAGCATTAGGGAAAGATAGGCTAGATTATTGATTTTACTTATTTGATTATTTCTGATACTGAATTAAGCTGTACTGACCCTTGCAAAATTGCCTTACTAATAAAATACTTAGCATTAAGAAAATCTAAAAGATGTTGTGGACATTCAGTTAATGAGTCACCTTAAAGTTCTTTGATGGTTGTAAAATAGCTATGAAGTTTG
>NW_015121690.1:0-1033 GCF_001443285.1 Poecilia latipinna
CATAAGAAAAGTACAAATAAAAAAAAAGGAATGAGATGAAAGTTCTGATTTTTTTTTTACAACTTCTGACAAACGGAATAGCAATACATACCAGAGACATTGCAGAACTTTGTCATCGTCCTTGAGGAAAACTGAGAAACATTGTAGGATAGCAGGCCTCATGGCAACAACATCGATGGTCTACAAGTAGGAAAAACAATAAAAGTGAGCACAAGCATATTTTGAAGAAACTGAGTCATTTATTTTTACAAGTGGCATAAAATTATTTTTCACCATTATTTATTGTCTAAGACTGATTAGAATTTTGATGGTTGTGCAGTTAAAGGAGCAACGGCAATTTTCCAACCTGCTGTCAGCTGATTATTATATTAATGCCACAGATGTTCTTTTTCCAGTCTCAATTACCCAAATATCATCGATACAAATTCCCCCCAAACAAAGTGACCCAATGTCCCTTTAACACACAACCAAACTGGCTGGTTTTGAAGTTTATTATAAATGAGAGGATGTGAAGAGGAGTCATGTGCATGTGTGCACGTCCAACTAAACAAGATGTAAATTAAAAACTTGTAGAATTTTCTTCACCTTAAACAAAATCAGATGGAAAGCTCACCTTTCTTTCGACCTGACCAAGAATCTCTGGAAGTGCATTATGAACGACTCCGTTTCAACCTTGAATGCAGCACGGGAGATCCTATCCTCCATTCTGGTGAACTCTGCAAAAACAGTAACAATCAGACTTGGCAGAGGAATTTGGAGGATTTTAAGGTGGAACAGTAAAGGGTCATTTTATTTTATATAAATACATAAACAAGCTTATACCTTTCAAACAAAATACCCATTTTGTTTACAAATACAAATAACTAATGATGTAAAAACTCACATACAGACAATGCTGATCAATGTTTCTGCTCAGATTTGCATAAACATTTGCTCATATGTTGCAGAAGTCTAAGAATCTAATGTTTCCAATCACTTAAGTCTGTTTCTTTAGGCAAAATCAATCTACTCAAATATAAGTAGCAATAGTTCA
>NW_015121691.1:0-1033 GCF_001443285.1 Poecilia latipinna
AAAAGGCAAAGACGCGTCTTTGGAGAGAGCTGGTGCAAAAAAGGCAAAATAGTGGCAGCAATCTGACTTATTACTCCTGGGCACGAACTTTTATATGTAGGTGTGTCTTTCCTTTTTAATATATTCAATTAAGGCGTACCTCCGCTTGACCAACTGGAAGTTACCTTGGACACCCAGAAAAACTTAGAACTTCCCCTAATTTACTGCTGTGAACAAAGGCCATTTGCTCTTTTGTTTAACAAACGAAGAGGAGAGCCTCATCCTGAACTCCTGCGGTTTTAAAACCATCTAAATAAAAGATATACAGAGAAAAGGATTTCACAGATATGTGTGAAAGCCGGAGTCGCTCCCTACATAAATTCTCAGGAACAAACTTAAATTCTGTAATTAGTTTAAGGAAAGTTTATGTTAACAAACCCAGTTTTGCTCTTCTGCACTCAGCACCCCAAAAGATTGAGTCCTGCCTTAAACCAAAAATAACACATAAAATCAACAGAACAAAATGAGGTACAATTCCTTTTTCTAACCTATGAAACATAATATTCAATCCTAAGTATACAAGTTAACACAATCATTTTCCAAAACCCCATTTAGCATAAATCCTGAGTAATTTTCTAATACTAAACAAAACATTTTCATTTAATTCTAACAGTCAGAAATAATACAGTTTTCAGTCAGAGCATACCATCAATAACTGAAAGAAATATCTTGTAAATTAACTGTTAGTGGTTCAAAATCTTCACACAACCCAGATGTTCACAGAAGAAGTCTGATCTCCTGTGAACTCGGCAAGTTCCTGTTTCCCAAGGTAATTTAAATGATACTGGCCTCTACTTTCCTGCATATGTTAATCCATGGCCTCCTGTCCTATGTGTTACAACCACAGGGGTCCAAGGAGAAGCTCTACAGATCACCCCATTTTCCTTGGTACTTTTGAATACTTACCCAGCCATAGTTTAATTTTAAATCACTAACAGAAACCTGTTCAAAGTTTAAAGATTTGTTCAAAAAGATTAAACTGTATTAAACACTA
>NW_015121692.1:0-1033 GCF_001443285.1 Poecilia latipinna
ATAAAACACTTGTGAAACCTTCAAATTGATTTGTGAAATTTGTAAAATGTCAATAATAGATTCCAGAACGCCTTAGATCTGAATTATTAAATTGGCATCATTTGTTATTTTAACTTTCCGTTTTCTTTCTTTTTTAATCTTTATTATAGTTGGAGTTGGACAGGAGTTCTGTTGGATGGCTTCCTGGATGGACAGATTGGCTGAGCTAATGTTGCCATCAACTTTTCTCCTGCTATTAACTTTTTTGCTTTTCTTTATATAGAAAGTATTTCTATCAGTTGCTCTTTTTCCATTTTGTATACAGTATTTGCTGTATTTTTTTTGGGGTTTTTTTTACCTTAATGCTTACCTGGTCAGGTGAGGTGGAAATCTGCAACCTGTTGATTACTGACAAATGTCAGAACCACATGGACTGAGCTAGTTACATCAGATCAATCTGAATCTTTATTTCTCATTAAAACAACTTCTTGTAATTTTAAGACATTGTTATAAAATTGCATCTTTATTCTGCTGTAACGATGACTGCATTCTTGCAATTAAAATTTCTTGTATCCTGAGCGTAATGCTCCCTTATACAAATCACAGAACAGATGGTTGAAATAAAGGCACTTTTTGAAAATATTTTCTGTGATTTTATTATAGAAATTGAGGGCAGGAGGAATCGATTAAAATCAAATCTGATATGAAAAAAAATCTTGTAAGTCATATCATCCAGCCTTATTCAGTATATTAAATTATACGACTACATATTTAATATTCACATTTCTTTGCTGGTTTACTTAAAAGTGTTGCATTTTAATATCTCACTTGAATTCCTGATCTACATGCAAATACTTGATATAACATAAACACTGAGAAATGGGGACAAAAAGGTTTGTGAAATGTAGAGTATTACAAATGAAATTCTATTTAATTGTAGGTACAAACAGGATAGCAAAATGAACAGTGAATATATAATATACTTCCTAGCAGCTAATTAAACATCAGACTTGTTTGCCTTTACTGGTGTTGAAAACTCGTCAGGAGAGGAAGA
>NW_015121693.1:0-1033 GCF_001443285.1 Poecilia latipinna
CATGGGCGTAGGTTTGGGTAGGGACGGTAGGGACATGTCCCGACCAATATTCACGGGATATGAAAAAGTCCCGACCAATTTTTGCCATATTGGCTCAAAGAACGTGGATCTACGATCTTTGATTAGCAGCAACAGGCGGTGCGCGGAACGGAAGCTTCTTAGTTTGACATTTATTATGAGCCTCCGAGACCGTGTCGGAACGGTGCTGTCGGGGGGGTGGGGGGAGGGGGAGTCAGTTGAATCGTCGGACGTTCTTTGATTAGCTGCAAAAGGCGGCGGCTAGCTGGGCACACGCGTCTCCTTCTGAGTCTCCGAGACCATGTCGCCACCAAAAAAGAAAAGGACAGACATTAGAAGTTATTTCGCTACGTCGGCTGTAAGTACAGTGAGTGGACCCATAAGTTAGATATCTATCACGCAACGCATTTGTTGTAAAGTCCGGTGTTTAGTAAGGTCAGCACTGAATGTGAGGTAGAATAGGTCTGTTAATTATGTAATATTTTTTCACATAGGATGCTCAGACAGCAGAGCAAGGGGCAGAGCAGAACGATGGAGAGGTGGCTGGAGCTTCAGGGCTCCAGGTGAGGTGTTAGTTCTCAGATATGAAATATACTGTGAAATTATCTCAGTAAATATGGCATTTGAAGTGTTAGTCTTAAATTAAGTTAAGCTAGTGTGAATACAAACCAGGTTACGCTTTGTTTGCTCTATAGGAGGCAGTCAGTGTGAGTGCCAGTGACCAGGGAGTATCCAGAGGATATTTCTTTTGATCTTACTTGTAACGTTTGCTGAATTTTGTAAAGGAAAAAGTAAAGTGTTCTTGAACTGATCTGCTGAGTATGACTGTATCTGGTTGTATACACAAGATGTATGATATGGTTATGGTTGGGGGGAGGGGTTATTAAGCCAATGTGGTTTCCCCCCCCTTCTCAAAAATGTTCGGTGCTCTTGGGCATTTCACTGTGCTGCCGGGGGCGGGGGGAGGGGGGGGTCAAGGTCCCCACCAAAACTTAGACCGAACCTACGCCCTTGC
>NW_015121694.1:0-1033 GCF_001443285.1 Poecilia latipinna
AATGCAGATCACCCGGTTAAGAAATTATTAGGAGAGTGTTGGGAAAGAGGAAAGAAACAAATTGATAGCTTTGGGTGGGTTGGGGATGATAGAGCGAAAATTTTTAATGGAATTTAGTCCAACTGTAGTGTGGCCTTTGAGACCGACATGGACTTGGAAATATATTAATGTAGACAGAACACTAACAAATATTAGGAAAAGGAACACATTAGAGACTTGTCAAGAATTTTATAATCAAATGCAGAATAAATATAATGAATATTTGCAAATTTATACTGATGGGTCAAAAGACCCCAGAAGTGAAGCAACCAGTATAGCCGTAGTGATTCCTGAGTATTTCAAAAAGAACATCTGATTATTTGAGTGTATTCGCGGTAGAACTAGGTGCTATTTTAGTAGCTTTAGAATGGGTGGAGGAAACTAATAGGAATAAAATAATAGTTTGTAGTGACTCTCTATCTGCGTTAATGAGTATCGGAAAGGGACGTACAAAAAATCATCAAAATATTTTATATGAGATTATGGTGGTTCATCATAGGATATGTGAACAAAATAAAAATGTTGTATTATTCTGGACTCCTGCTCATGTAGGTATTATGGGGAATGAAAGAGCAGACAGGCTGGCTAAGGAGACAATTAAAAAAGATGATATTGATATGCAAATAAAGTTATCTAAATCTGAAGGCAAAAGTATAATTTGGAAAGAAAGCAAGAAGATATGGGAAGCTAGGTGGGTAAATGAAATAAATGGAAGACATTTATTTAGGATACAAAATACAGTCGATGTAGAAAGGATCAGAGGATTAAACAGGAGGGAAGAGTAATAATAAATAGAATAAGAACTGGGCATAGTTTCCTAAACGAAGCTCTTTCTAAGATGGGGAAACACCTTACTGGTAGATTCTGTTCTTTGGTTACACTTTGCTAGAGCAGGGGCGCAATATGTCGATCGTGGAAGGTTTTGAGTTGATCTCGGCATTAGGTGACACGCCACCAGGATGCTGAGACCAGCACGTCCTCCTCTGACTGGCTT
>NW_015121695.1:0-1032 GCF_001443285.1 Poecilia latipinna
CAAGTCCCGAACACCTCAGGATCTAAAAATAAAATTTAAGGTGAACTATGGCACCGAGCTCAACAAGCTGACAATGAACCCACCTACCTCGGTTAAGAGCTCCACGCCCACGACGCGTGCCTGATCACACGCACTCCCAGAGAGCAAAACGGGAGCACCAGCACAACCTCAATCCTGAACCCAAAGGAAGCACAATCACCACAAACTAATCTAAAATCCAACAGAAGGAAAATCACAAAACTAACCTGAAGACCATTACTTGATGCTTGAGGAAAGACAGGATCACACAAGCTCACAACGCCATCTCCACAGCTCAAAACAATTGTATGTGAGTGCGCACCCCACACACCTGGCTTTAAAGGGTACGTTGGTGCCGCCCACCACTCACCTTAAAGGTGAATCCGCACCAACATACCACAAGTTTAATTCCTTTTTTTCTCTATCATTTTGCTTCTGACTACAGCGATGCTCCCTCATTCAACTTCAGCTCTTCTCCTCTTAAGCATCCTCCTACATCACTCCTCTGTTCTGTCGTGTCGGATCGGGACCCAAACAGAGTGTGATGCTGCTCCTTTTGTACCAGGCCACAACCTGGTGGGGGAAGGTTTTGATGTAATCACACTTCAGAGAAAAGGAGCTGATGTGATTGATGTGAAGACTTACCTGAGCCCCAGCAAAACCTGTAAACTCTGCAGCAACCCTCTTCAAAACCATGTCCTCCAAAAAGTAATTAAAATGCATAAATAAACAGCTGCACATCTGACTTGAGGGATTAACAATAACGTGATTTTTCTTCATTTTAAGCTTCCATCTTCTGTTGTGGACTGGAGTTACGTCAGTCAATGCAGGCCTGACATCCACAGCAAACTTCACACCTCTCTCAGGTAAAGTATTTAAACCGGATTGTGAACACTGTAAAAGTTGAATCATACAATTAAACTAAGAATTACTGAATTTTTTTTTTATTTTTTTTTACATGTTACAATTACATGTTCCAATCAGCTGTGTATGTTTATTGGAACTTTATGTGGT
>NW_015121696.1:0-1032 GCF_001443285.1 Poecilia latipinna
ACTCCAAGAAGGGTGGGTAATCTGAACTGCTGTTCGGCCCGTAAGCACAGACAACAGTCAGAACCCGTCCCCCCACCCGTAGGCGGAGCCCTCTCGTTCACCGGGGTAAACCCCAACGTACAGGCGCCAAGATGGGGGGCAACAAGTATGCCCACTCCTGCCTGGTGCCTCTCACCCTGGGCAACTCCAGAGTGGAAGTACGTCCAGCCCCTCTCAAGGAGACTGGTTCCAGAACCAGAGCCATGCGTCGAGGTGAGGCCGACTATTTCTAGCCGGAACCTCTCAGCCTCGCACACCAGCTCCGGTTCCTTCCCCACCAGAGAGGTGACATTCCACGTCCCAAGAGCCAGCTTCTGAAGCCGGGGATCAGACCGCCAGGGTCCCCTCCTTCGGCTGCCGCCCGTAACACAATGCACCCGACCCCTTTGGCCTCTCCTACAGGTGGTGAGCCCGTTGGAAGGGGGACCCACGTCTTCTCTTCGGGCTGAGCCCGGCCGGGCTCCGTGGGTGCAAGCCCGGCCACCAGGCGCTCGCCATCGTGCCCCACCTCCAGGCCTGGCTCCAGAGGGGGGCCCCGGTGACCCGCGTCCGGGCGAGGGAAAACCGAGTCCAAAGTTTTTATTCGTCATAGGGGTCTTCAGGCTGCGCTTTGTCTGGTTCCTCACCTAGGACCTGTCTGCCTTGGGTGACCCTACCAGGGGCATAAAGCCCCAGACAGCATAGCTCCTAGGATCATTGGGACACTCAAACCCCTCCACCACGATAAGGTGGCAGCCCAAGGAGAGGCAGTTCTTTATAATCCATGAAATGTTTAGAAAATCTGCTGTGCATAATAATTTGGAACAGTGTATTTTGAGTTTATTTTTGAAAAAAATACTGTTCTCATTGGGAGCTTTGTTCAGTAAAATTTGATTTATACTGTAATAGCTCATGACTTGAAAATTATACTGACCATCATTTGCATTGACTATTTAAGAAAATCTGAGAAAATATCACTTGGATAATAAGCGATATTTTGTGATATTGGAACAC
>NW_015121697.1:0-1032 GCF_001443285.1 Poecilia latipinna
GCATTTTGACTTGCATGTTTTTAAATTTTTAGCTATTATCTGTAAGGATGCTGAGTATGGAGAAGGAAGAGTAGATGACATAAAGGAAGGAAACTGTGAAGAAGGACAAACAGGAACCAAGACTGCAGTTTGTTTGGCTTCAAGAACCTGGAAACTTGTGAAAGACACCTGCATTATAACCATAATCAAAGATTTGCTAACTGAGTCAGTGGTAGGTAGATTCCATTTTACAAATGTTGTGGATCCCAGAATCTAGTGATGACTTAGAATCATGTCTATGTTTCATTTGCATTTACAGTATGTGGAGACCTCATATATTCAAGCATATTGACCAAGATGCTTTCCAGAGTAAAATCAAATACACAACACAATGAAACAGGAACAGTGCTCATAAAAACACTAAAAAACACAACCATGTTAAAAGTTTGACAAAACTTTTGAAGTTTTGTCAAACTTCAAAAGCCTGTTTAAAGGCATGGGTTTTGTTTGACCTTGAAAAAACAGATCAGAGAATGGCTTGCAACTCATAGGGAAGACTATGCTAGACTGTTGGGCCAGCAACTGAAAAGGACTAATGGCTTCCACCTATGGAGGCCCCTCCAGCAGATATTTACTGGCTGACCATAAAGTGCTGCTGGGCTGAAGGAAGTTGTATCCTGAGCTGAACTGGTGGATAGGAGTTATATATTTTTGTTTACACAAGTTAGTCAACAAGCTAATGGCAGAGTTTTGGACAAGCAGATGGAAAACTGCTTGATACAGTCATATAAAATATTACAATAATCAAACATCGAGCTAACAAAGGCGTGAAGGACCTTCTGCAGGTCACTGTAGCTGAAGAATGGCTTTACTTTAAAAAAAAATTAAAAAGATTATTTTCCCCACAGAATCAACCTCTGTCAAGTTTGAAGTTTCGGTCGAGTTTCACTACTAGATTTTTTTTATCAACCAGTTGAAATGGAGGGTGAAAGATCCAGACTGAGTGGAATGACAACTTACCGGAAGCATCAAACAAATCAATCAATCAATCAA
>NW_015121698.1:0-1032 GCF_001443285.1 Poecilia latipinna
CAAATTCATCAAATGCACAATTCTTGTAAGTAGTATAAGAGAACTAGTACTTCAAAAGAGCAGAGGAAATCTTATGTTCTCTGAACAATAACAATGTTTGTTGTTAATCTGTTGCTCAGAGCTTGCGCGTTTCTTGTAACCAACGAAGTAAACATCGGATTTTTACTTTTGCAAAATTTACCAACTGTAAAAAATTTTTGTGTCTAAGCAGATAAGCAGTATTTAAAAAGAGCTTATGTTTTATAAATAATAATTACTTTGGTATTAAAAAATGAGCTTTTTTTTTTCTGGTAACGAACTCCCACAAAGTATAAATCAGATTTTTACTTTTATGTTGAATATCTGTGTTATAATATATTTACCACCAATGACACAAAAAAAAAACAACAACAACAACAAAAACACTTTTCTGCCAAATTCGCCAAATCCACAGTACTTGTTAAATAGTGTTTCAAAAAAGCAGAGGAAATCTTATGTTCTTTGAACAATAACAATATTTGTTGTTAATCTGTTGCTAAGAGACAAGCACGTTTCTGGTAACCAAGGGCCACGAAGTAAACATCAGATTTTTATTTTTGTGTTTAATGTCTGTTTTATAAAATTTTCATCACCAATGACAAAAAACAAAAACATTTTCAGTTTTCTGCTAAATTCATCAACAGCACAATTCTCGCTAAATAGCAAGTAAGTTAAGTAGTATTTAAAAAGAGCAGAAGAAATCTTATGTTTTTTGCACAATAATAATGTTTGTTGTTAATCTGTTGCTAAGAGATGAGAGCGTTTCTGGTAACCAAGCGCCACAAAGCAAACATCTGATTTTTATTTTTGTGTTGAATGTCTGTTTTATCATATCTTTACCACCAATGACAATTTTCTTTTTCACTTCTCTACCAAATTCACCAAATGTGCAGTTCTTATTAAGTAGTAAAACATAAAAAGTATTTCAAAAAAGCAGAGAAAATCTTATGTTTCTGAACTATAATAATATTTGTTGTTAATGTGTTGCTAGGAGCTCGTGCGTTTCTGGTAACA
>NW_015121699.1:0-1031 GCF_001443285.1 Poecilia latipinna
ATTTTAAATGTTCAAAATGATCAGAGTATTGAAAGTATGAACCAAGTGATTAGTCAGGGTATTTTAGCGGCTGGTGAGGCGACTATTCCAAAAACATTGGGGAAAAGTAGGAGAAAGGTCGTTCCATGGTGGAATGATGAGTGTAGGAAAGCAGTTAGAGAAAGAAATAAAGCATTTAAATTGGTTAAAAGGTCTCATAATTTTCAACATTTAATTGACTATAAAAAGTCATAAGCAAAAGTCAGGAGAACAATAAGGAGCACAAAAAGAGAATACTGGAGAGGTTTCTGTGATACAATTGGCAGTAGTACAAAACTAGGGGATGTTTGGGGGATGATCAAAAAAATGGGAGGAGATAGAAGGGAATGGAGTTATCCTATATTAAGTAAAAATGATATAGTAGCTGTAACTGACAGGGAAAAGGTTGATATGCTAGTGAGAACATTTGTGGAGATACACAGTGGGAAAAACTTATCAGTTAATGAAATAAAGGGAAGGGAGAGAACTAGAAAGGAAAATGATGGAATCTTAAGAAGAAAGGAGAATAATAATGATCTGATTAATCTATTGGAGAGCTGAAAAGAGCTTTGGATAGGAATAGTGCTCCAGGTAAAGATGAAGTGTGTTATATTATGCTAAGATATGTAAGTGAGGAAGTTTTAAATAAATTATTAATTTTATACAATAAGATTTGGAAGGAGGGGAGATTGCCGTGTAAGTGGAAAGAAGCCATTATTATTCCGTTGATGAAACCTGGGAAAGACCACAGCAACCCTGTAAATTACAGACCAATAGCTTTAACATCCAACCTGTGTAAACTGATGGAAAGGATGGTGAATGAGAGATTGACACAATATTTGGAGTCAAAACATTTAATTGCTCCTTATCAGAGTGGCTTTCGTAGAGGGAGAGGAACAATAGATCCTATTTTATGTTTAGAGGATGATATTAGAAAAGCTCAGATTAATAAGGAAACCGTTGTTGCTGTGTTTTTTGATGTGGAGAAAGCATATGATATGTTATGGAGGGAA
>NW_015121700.1:0-1031 GCF_001443285.1 Poecilia latipinna
TTTTTTCTGCTATTTTTTTGAAAAGTCTGTTTTCTCCTCTTCAGCACCAGGGCAATGCCTCCTT
Source organism: Poecilia latipinna (assembly GCF_001443285.1). Lineage (NCBI taxonomy): Eukaryota > Metazoa > Chordata > Actinopteri > Cyprinodontiformes > Poeciliidae > Poecilia > Poecilia latipinna. The sequence goes on from NW_015121700.1 coordinate 65, forward strand.
CGGCATGTCCGTCTTCAACCTGGGCAATACCATCATGGGCAGCGGCATCCTGGGTCTGTCCTTCGCCATGGCCAACACCGGCATCGCCCTGTTTGTGTAAGCATTTTTCCATCATTATCCTATTTCGGCTGAGCAGCGTTCAGACAAGTGTTTTAAGGTCTCAGGCTATGACATTCCTAAGATCAGCAAGAAATGTTTAACTATTCTGTTCATGTTGACTTGCAAACAAAGAAGAAAAATCTCACCTCTGAAGTAATGTGATGTTACCGGCAACCTGAACCTGGTTATCTAAGCTTCTGTAAAAGACCATCTGGAAAAAATGTGTTTTTCGCTAGAAGAAAGTTATTGGAGGTTGTTTTGCAAATACGCCCCCTGGTGGCTGTTCACCACCAGGGGGCGGTTTTGGGAAAATGTTTTGTGTGTTACTAAAAAGGTTTCTGTCAGCAAAAGACTGGATTTAAAAAAAAAAATCTGAATTTCTATTAGTCATTACTGTGCTTATTGCACAACTTGTATCATTTGGCACCAAAAGACCCATCAAGCATATAGTTTTTATTTATTTATTGCCAATAATCACAAGTCATCTTTAGCTGAAGACCTTTTCTCTTCCTTGTGTTTACAGGTTTCTCCTGGTTTCCTTTGCTATTTTCTCCTTGTATTCTGTCCACTTGTTGCTGAAGACAGCCGATGAAGCAGGTGAGCAGCAGCTCTGACTTTCCAGCAACTTTTCATGTTTGTTCACATTTAAATGTCAAGATTTAAAACTCTTTGGGTTTTTTCCTCTTTTTCCAGGTGCTCTTGTTTACGAGTCACTGGGTTACAAGGCCTTTGGGATCCCAGGCAAACTGGCTGCTTCCTGCTCCATCACCATGCAGAACATTGGAGGTGAGGGACTGACCTTTAAGTATAACAGCTATGCATTGTAACTATGATGCTTACATTCATCTACCATGTTTTTAAACTGAAA
>NW_015121701.1:0-1031 GCF_001443285.1 Poecilia latipinna
TGAGGTTCTTAATTCTACAGACCAGATAAGTTTCTGCAGCACAGTAAAACAGCAGTTTGTCAAATTTGACCCCCTCATGCCACATTACTTTGGATCAATGCAGATGGATCTTGATGCATTGCACACAGTGTTAATGCCTACTTGAATATCGAAACCTCGTGACCTTCCAAATGAAATTGTAACACAAGAACTACAGAGGAAGGATTCCAGTTGCATAAAAAAATGACTAAATTAGTAGCAAAAGTAATTTAATATGTGTTCCATACTGCTCAGAGCAAGAGGAAGACACAGACTGCACTGTCTCCCTTTCATTTCCCCTCCTGATCCTTCTGTATCTCTCATGATGAATGAGGGGATGTGCTGTAAATCTGGGATGGTAGAACACACACACACGCACACACACACACATGCACGCACACACACACACACACACACATATACAGGCAGGCGGGTGGTGAATCTGGGCTGGTTGGTTCTTTTATAAATGAGCTCTGCTGTGGTGGGATGGCTGCATTGATGACGATGCAGAATGCCATGACATGCAGACACACACACCACTTCAGAGCTGAACACACACACATGCACACACATGCACACAAACACCTCTGGTGACACGTGAAAACATGTTTGAGTCGAAGTTCCTGGAACCACTTGGCCAACCACTAGTTGTACAAATGAAAGTTGAGATTTAATAAAATAGGCATCAAAATTTGAAAACAAAAGAAAAAAGTTAACAGAACATACTCAGAAATAATTCAGTTCATCTCCTTGCTGTGTTTTGATTGATGAATCAATGCATTTACATGAACCATTCACACAAGCACCCATCCTCTATCTAACTACTTATCATATGTAAACATTCAACATTCTGTCTCTCCATCAGTAAGCAGTGACCCAGCGTTAATATCTTCCAGTGAAAAATACCCTAACTGCTGAGGTAGCACTTCCTTCTCATCATTCCTACTTATCTCCCAATGATTAGAGAACATATTTAAAACAGGAGACATTACATCTTAGAGTTAGGTATGTAA
>NW_015121702.1:0-1031 GCF_001443285.1 Poecilia latipinna
GTCTCTTACAAACAGTAAAACACAGGAGAAAGTTTTACCAAATAATTTACCTGAATGGATGTTTCTGTCATTTCAGATGTGAAAAAGAAAACCTTCAGCTGATAAAAGCAGGAACAGCTTCAACTGATGCTGAATGTGGAGAAAAAAGTTCCAGCACCATAGGAATTGTGATCGGAGTTCTGATGATTTTTTTAGGTGCAGCAACAATTGGTGGTGGTGTTTTTCTCTGGAAATATCACAAAAATACACAACCAAGTGAGATGAATAAATACAAATTAAAATATTAGCATTCTAAAAAGAATTTCTGTTTTAATAATTGTAACATTTCATTTTTAACAGACAGTTCTACAAACCAACTACGAGGGGTAAGTAGGTTTATAACTGAACTGTAATGTGAATATATATTGATGCCAAAATTTATTTTACCAAATAATTTGTCTTTTCTACATAAAAGGGCAAAGCAGGAGGAGCAGAAGAGGAAGTCGCTTTCAATATGCCAGGTAAGAAGAACATTGTTCTTTACTTGAATAATATCGGATAGACAGTTTTTCTGGGCATTATTCTGAAAAACTGAGATTTTTCTCTCTAAGGAATGAAATCAAACTGATCTGATTCTGCTTGAGCTGCTGTCCTGGATGTTGCCATCAATATCTAATCTATTTGGTGCATTTTTTTATTTTCTATCTACAGTGCATGAAACCCCAAGATAAACACCTGGATGACAATCACTGATTACTGTAGATCAAATGATTCAGGGTCTGAGTTGAACCAAACTAGATACTGAGTCGTTGTTTTTACAGTGATCAGAAAGAACAGCTAAAACTCAAACTCCCTTCTCCACCATCCATGGTCGTCACTCTACATCCATCACACTGTACAGGAGAAAAAGTTGTAGAACTTGACTGTTTATTGCCAAAGTATCAGATCTGTGACTGTAACCCTGAATGATTAGATTAGGTAATAGACAATAACTGGCTTGTACTTGTACAGCACTTTATCAAGATCAGAGGACACCAAAGCACTTCACACTA
>NW_015121703.1:0-1031 GCF_001443285.1 Poecilia latipinna
CACAGGTAAGGAAATACCCTCAAACAAATCAAAGTGGACCACAATTATTCAATTCACATTCAGAGACATAACATATGAAAATTTAAGTATGACACTTTAAACTCAAGTTCAAGTCCAAATGTGAGTTCAGGTTCTCAGTTCAATGAAAAGCTTCAGTTTTGATTCAGTCCAGAAAAATAATAATAATTTCACCAGTTCTTAAATCAGTTCTTAATCCTGTCCAGTTCGGTTTGAACTAGTTCCTGAAGTTCCTACCGCTCCGGCAGCGAATTATCATACGCAGGAGAGTCCCTCCCTGATATGATGGAGAAGATGAATTGAAGGTCTAGGTCTGGCTCGCCATCTTGAATCCCGTCTGTGAATGTGGACGTCGCACACGGCAGACCAATCTTCGCTCCGACCGAGCTTCCAACCGAACAAAAAAACCTGACCTGTGTAACAGGCCACAAATCTACAAAACTCTTTTTAAATCCTTAAATTATACAAATAAATTCTTCTTCATAAACTCAACATATTAACTGGATAACCGTTTATTCATTAACCTGATCACAGTTTATAACGGAGCATTTCTTGCAAACAGCTACGTCTTAAGCGTTAGCTTTCCGCCAAAAGGAAAAGTACAACACGGTGAAAAATGTAAAAAAATAAACACAAAACTCACCAAAACCGATGTAACTTAGTTCTCATAAAATCCCCGTCAGTTTCCGACCAGGTAAATTATGTCTTCTTAACTATAATATTAACTTTTTTTCCGTTAATCAATCAACTGCTCTTTTCCTCCGATTCCTCCTCTGCTCTCTCCCTCTGGTTTGTGCACCGCAGCGTCACCCAGGCGTCGCGTCTGTGACGCTGGTTCCTTAAAGGGGCAGCGACGTTATTCTCTGTTCAGACTTTTAATCCGCTATTTATTCTTATTTATGTCAGATTTTAACATGGGCAAGTATTTATTCCTATTTATTCAGATTTTAACATGGGCAAGTATTTATTCCTATTTATTCAGATTTTAACTGAGCAGCTATTTATTCCTATTT
>NW_015121704.1:0-1031 GCF_001443285.1 Poecilia latipinna
ACTGGGACTACTGAGAGCACTGGGAACACTGGGAGCACTGCGACCACTGAGAACACTGGGAGCACTGGGAGCACTGGGAGTGTCTGAGTCCTTGAAATACTTACAAATACTTAGTTAATGACTTGATTTGTCATAATCCCTTCACCTTATTTACTTTTACACATCAAAGTCCTGGTGGAGGAATGGAAATCATTTTCATTCATATTTATTAATGAATCCCAGGCTCGTTAACAGCTGCAGTTCTTTTGAACATCTGAGTTTCCATCCTGATAGCAGAACCAGTTTTATTTTTTTATAATGTCAGACATTTTGCATTGACTGAGGAAACAACAGTCACCATAAACCTGCCCTGTCTGACCATTTTTAATAACCTTTGAGTTTATTTTACCCAAAGAAAAATGAAAAACTCAGAGAAAGTTTCTTTATATTAATATAAATATTTTTCATAAATAAAATTTATTCAATTAAAGTAAAAATGTTGCCATTCTCCCAAACGTGATTCGTTCCTGTTCAGTAACTGAATCAGCATGAAAGTAACGAAGAACCTGAAGAGTTTGGAAAGTTTTCAAACATCCTGAGCATCAAAGACCTGAACTATACCCAACCTTCAGCCTGCATGTTGTTTCCATGCCAACCACATTATTTAAGAAGGTTTTCCTTTATTTCTATATTTCTAGAAAACTTTTAATGTAGCTGCAATAAAACCTGAAGAAACGTATCAACCTGATAAGTTAAAACATTTCAGAACTGCTGTACATCTGGTCTCTGTTTCTTACCGAATGTCTCAGCTGCTCGTCCAGTTTGTGAGCTTCTAACCAGTAAAACCAGTTCAGAGTTTCAGTCAGACTTCAGACCTGTAACTTTCGTCTCTGAAAGTTACAGGTCAGATTTTCTTGGCCTCAGATGATGAACTTTTATCTGTTCTGGTTTTCTAAGAGCTGCTTTTGAACCAGTTGATCACTTTGTTCTCTTAGCGGCTCGTAGGAACCAAACAGCACGAAGCAGGTCAACCATGAAACTCATGAAGGATC
>NW_015121705.1:0-1031 GCF_001443285.1 Poecilia latipinna
TTTACTTACTGGAAAGGTTTTTATTTGTGCTGCAGAGCCACAGCTAACAGCTAACAGCTAGATACGGTGGCCGACAGGTGCAAATGCGCAGCAACAGAGAAAAGATGCGAACAAAAAAAAAGACACGCGCACAAATGAAATGCAGCAAACAAAAAGCAAATAAAATGCAGCAAACAAAAAAAGAGACGCAAACAAAAAAGAATACACCCACAAATGAAATGCAGCAAACAAAAAGAGAGACGCAAACAAAAAGTGTTGAAAACGGAAGTGCTCCAGACCACTAGGGGGAGTCGAAGAAAATAGTATTCATTTCTATGGGACCAGACGCAAGATTCAGCGAAAGACAATTGAAAGAAAGTAAAGGTGCGTATTACTATATTTATTTTCAAATACGCCGTCTTTTATAATATTATAGAATAACAGAATAGTTGATGGGTAGCGTGATAGACTTTGTGTCAGTCATACCATTCTGGGCTCGGTCTCGTAGATGCTTGCCCGAATTAGCAAAGCAATTGTGGTAATCATACCGCAAGAAAAAATATATAAATTACACACTCGTATAGATATAGATAGATAGATAGATAGATAGATAGATAGATAGATAGATAGATAGTGAATTCGATTTATCACCTATGTGTCTGTCACAAGAGGGATAGAGATGTTTGCAACTTTTTCTTTTTTTTGGTGTATGTACATATCTGGTTTCAACTATACCTATGTGCATACCATTTACCTTTTTAGGTGGCCATGTTTTGCTGTTTCTGTGGACAAAATCTAGGAACAATTCAAGTTTTGTTTTTCATGTGGGAAGAATGTGCAGTTCTTGGCACAAGCTCAAGACACTGGTAAGCAGTGATGGCATAGTTACTTGTAAAAATTAACTTTAATCGATTACTTATTACTACTTGAAAAAGTAGATTAGTGATTACTTTTTTTGGAAATTCACTAAGTTACATATTTTTTTTTTCTCCACCACTTGTGAAAAGCTTGAGCTTTGCAAATAATTAATTGCAAGTTATTTAATTATAGTA
>NW_015121706.1:0-1030 GCF_001443285.1 Poecilia latipinna
TTTTCTAACACCCGATTTCTCTGGCTTCCTCTTTCATCTTCATTTAGTTAGACTGCAAACATATGTTGAAGATAAAATCATTGATGAACGAGTTAGAACAACAACCTCACAATATCAAAGTCTCTTTGTCTTATGGAGCTTAATTAAAACCAGGTTAAGTTTATGAAGAAAACTATAAGTCAACAAACAGCCTCCATGCATTTATAACATGAAGCTGAATGATTGCTATAGTAATAATCATACAAGTCACAATAAAATGTATAAATTATTTAAGAAACCAACGTAAGTTATATATCTTTACTGGACTGTTTATAATGAAATGAAGATAATTAATAAGCAAACTTACCACCAGCTAGCAACACTTAGCAGCCTTCGTTCCTCCGGGCTCCTTTTGTGACACATTTCATTTCCATCGGTTGTTGTCCAGTTGTGTTGTCGTCTAACTCGGATTAGGACGTCACCAGCTTGAATTTACCAAAATTAGTAACTATTGTCAAGGCCCTCTCTACTTTTAAGGCAATATTATGCGAGTAAAAATGGCGAATTTGAACAGCGTCTGTTATCTTCCCTGCGTTCAAGTTTTTTCTTCTCTTTGTGGCGTTTTTTAAATAAATGAAAGTGTGCAATACCGCCACCATCTGGTCTGGAGTATGAACTGGAGCTAATGCCATTGATTATAAGGTTTTACATCACACATCTGAAAATTGATTGGGTACTTTCTTAAAAATTACATCATGATTATCCTTTTTTTATTGTATGCAATTTTAATAAATAGTAAAAGATTATTAAGGCACTTAAAAGTTCATACATATTCATTCATATTTTGTTCACTTAAAGTATACTTTTATTTAATATATTAAAAGTGTATTTTGGTACAATTATGTTTAAGTGTGTTTAAAGTACTAATTTCGAAATTGGTACAAGTGTATTGTTTGTATACTTCAGATATACTTATAGGTAGTACACTTAATACCTAGGATACTTAAAGTGTACTTTCACAAATTTAAGTATGTTTGAAGTATACTAAAGT
>NW_015121707.1:0-1030 GCF_001443285.1 Poecilia latipinna
GAAAGCAGCCCTTTAAACCATTCAGACAAACACAACAGAGATACAATCAGATGACTTATTACCCCGCGATAATAACTCAGAAATAGTCCAAATAGTTTGGATGCATTTTATTTCTTTCCTACTTACGGAAAGTTTCTGTTTATATGATAGGTTTGTGGTGCCTTTCTATACTAAAGAAAAAGATATAAAACGTCAGATATTTCACAACGAGATATTAACATTAATGGAAAAACTTTACATAACTTTATATTAAAGCAGAACGTACGGCGGCCACCGCAAGAAAGGCTTACAGTATTCAATTATGCCGCATGAACTGATCAGTAGATTATTGCGAGGGAACGCAAAAGTATTGCAAGGGAACGCAAAAAAAAAAAATCCCATGTCCCCTGGAGGGCTCTGTAGTTACTGGCTTTAAAGGTTTTCCTTCTTTTTATGGCGTTTTTCAAAAAACACGAAAGTGTGCGATACCGCCACCATCTGGTCTGGAGTATGAACTGGAGCTAATGCCGTTGACTTATAGCTCATACATCTGAAAATGGATTGGGTACTTTGTTAAACAGCATTACATCAGGATTATTATTTTTTTATTCTCTGCAATTTTAACAAAAATAGTAAAAGATTATTAAGGCACCTAAAAAAGCTTACTTTTCAGGTGCCTAAAAAGACATACTTGTGCATATGTATTAATTAGTTTTACTTTGTAATAAGTTTGCTGCATGTTGCAGACATCTGCCCAGGTCCCTCTTGAAAATGAGATCTGGATCTCAACGGGGTTCACCTGGTATAAAAAAGAAAATAAAAAGACATACTTTATTAGCCTAAAATATACACTGAGATGTAATGTAAAACATACTGAAATTAATAATTTAAAGAAGCGTTAAGTGAATTTTAAAAAAATATATTTTTCTATATTCTATATTTTATAATAAACATTAAATATCTTTGACAGATATTTTAAATATCTTTTAAATATACATTTGAGTAAGTGTATATTTACACTTGGGCAAATACATAATTTGTTCACTTAAAG
>NW_015121708.1:0-1029 GCF_001443285.1 Poecilia latipinna
ATTCAGTCTAATGTTGTCATGACAACAGAACCCAACAGAACTTGGTATCGTCTCTTGGCCACAATGACAGATATAAACAGTTACAGCAGATAGAAACAGCTCACCTCTCTGATGGTGGAGATCCAGGAGATTTAAAGTCAATGATCTCACCCTTTGACCAGTCGCTCTTAAAGGACACACAGCTGGGTTCTGGTTCTGGTTCTGGTCTGAGTCTCTGATGGATCCTGACAGAAACATGATTAAAAGTGAATCTGTTCAGTCTGGATGAAGCAGCAAAGAGGAGCAGCAGCAGCTTCATCACCACGTCTGTTTTGGCCTGATATAGTGAACGCTGTGTGAAAAGGGCTGTGGACAGTTAGAGATGGTGACCTCACCTCTGACCTTTGCTCTGGCTCTCATCTTCCCCACACAGAGTGGTTTTAGAGGGAGGGACTCCCTCCTCTCTGTCCTCACACTGATCCATGCTGCTGAATTCACATCAGCTCACACACACTTTCTAGCTTCACCTGCAGAGGAAACACACATCATTCATCTGCACATCAACTCTGATCATCCTTTACATCATTAGTGCTGGAAAAAGATCAGCTGCTCCTCCTCTGATTGGCTCTTCTTCTCTGCTTCATATCAGTGTCAGGTGAATGCAGTCAGACAGCAGAGAGGCAGAGGAAGCTGCATCAGCTGCTGCACTTCTACTATCAGTCCAGTAGATGGAGACATGGAGCAACATTTACATTCACTGATTCAACCTGCACTTCTACTATCAGTCCACTAGATGGAGACATGGAGCAACATTTACATTCACTGATTCAACCTGAACAGGAAGGATTTTAGTTCATTATTAATCTCTACTAGTGGATTATCTGCTTTAACTATTGACTATTTAATAATCTGACTGAATCAAAGACAATTTAAGAATAAACTTTGGAAACAAATCAGCAGGAAATTGTTGTGTTTGAAGTTAATGGTTAAGAGCAAAGTTTGATTCCTGGAAATAAAATCATGAAGCAGTTTGTTTGGAGAAGAAAGGAA
>NW_015121709.1:0-1029 GCF_001443285.1 Poecilia latipinna
TTAGGGATACAGTTATTGAGAGGTTTAAAGCAGAATGACCAATGTGTCTAAATACAGGTCCTTCTCAAAAAATTAGCATATTGTGATAAAGTTCATTATTTTCCATAATGTAATGATAAAAATTAAACTGTCATATATTTTAGATTCAATGGACACCAACTGAAATATTTTTGGTCTTTTTTTTTTGTTTTAATACCGATGATTTTGGCATACAGCTCATGAAAAGCCAAAATCCCTGTCTCAAAAAATTAGCATATCATGAAAAGGTTCTCTGAACGAGCAATTAACCTCATCATCTGAATCAATTAAGTAACTCTAAACACCTGCAAAAGATTCCTGAGGCTTTTAAAAACTCCCAGCCTGGTTCATTACTCAAAACCGCAATCATGGATAAGACTGCCGACCCGACTGCTGTCCAGAAGGCCATTATTGACGGCCTCAAGCAAGAGGGTAAGACACAGAAAGAAATTTCTGAACGAATAGGCTGTTCCCAGAGTGATGTATCAAGGCACCTCAGTGGGAAGTCTATGGGAAGGAAAAAGTGTGGTAGAAAACGCTGCACAACGAGAAGAGGTGACCGGACTCTGAGGAAGATTGTGGAGAAGGGCCTGCATTGAAGGCTGCAAAAGGATTCCTGACCAAGTATTGAATGCATAACTTAACATAGTTATTTGAAAGTTGACTTTTTTGGTATTAAAACACATTTATTTTATTGGTTGGATGAAATATGCTAATTTTTTGAGACAAGGATTTTGGGTTTTCATGAGCTGTATGCCAAAAATCATCAGTATTAAAACAAAAAAAAGACCAGAAATATTTCAGTTGGTGTGCAATGAATCTAAAATATATGACAGTTTATTTTTTATCATTACATTATGGAAAATAATGAACTTTATCACAATATGCTAATTTTTTGAGAAGGACCTGTATACGTCTTTGATTTAAAATTAGACTTGGTAGAGGCAGCATCATGCTAGGTGAAAGTGAGTCAGAGTTAATGGGAAGATGAATGAATTAATAAAATGCAAT
>NW_015121710.1:0-1028 GCF_001443285.1 Poecilia latipinna
TCCTCCAGCTACACTGAGGTCATCATCTCATCCCGACCGAACTGCAGAACAAGAACTTCTGCTGCTGCTGCTGCTGCTGCTGCTGCTCCTCTCCTCCTCCTCCTGCTGCAGCTTCATCACATCATCCAGGCGTTAAACCAGACAGATAAGCCCCGCCCACTCCTCAGGCGCTGTCCAATCAGAGTCCAGAACGCCCCGCCACCCAAAGAGCCGTCTGCTTCTCATTTCTGAATCCTCAACTACTTTATCACAGGGAGACATTTTCAGACTGGGAAAAATCCTCTGTTTTTAATAGCAAGGCAGGAAAAATGAAGACTTCCTGAAAAGATGAGAGTGATGGCTTTCTGGAAAATCCCGTTCTAATATAAAATATGACATTATTTTACGTTAGAACGTAAATAATGTCTGAAATATTTGGTTCTCCCTCATAACATGGAAGCAAATAAATCCCATGTGTGCACAAAGAACCAACAACCGCATTATTAACTCTGTAACATTTGAATGTTAATTATTTTTCCCTAAAACTGATCATTGAGAGAAGCAGGACTGGACCATCACACCCACACAGAGGTTAGTTAGTATTTACTCTGTTGGACGAACAAGTTAGCATTAGCTAGCATGTTGAGCATTAGCTAGCATGTTGAGCATTAGCTAGCATGTTGTTGTCAGTGTTTATCACTGCGTAACAAACTAAGTTATTCTAACTCGCATTTCTCGCTAATGAGCCGTAAACAATAAATGCTGTGAGTCAGTAAATGAGAGAGAAAATGCCCCAAACGTCGGATATTAGCTACTAACTAGCGATATTAAAGCATTTTAACGTCAACATCGTCAGCTTTCATTGAGATTTACCGAGTTCTGTTTTCATGAAAAAACAAAATACCGCAATTCATATTTAGCGTGCAAAGGACAGATAAAATAATTTCTTCTCATTCTGGTCACAACCAGAGGATGATGCAGCTGTAGCTGCCTCCATCCAGGCATTTGACAAACTAAGCCTTCAGAAATAAAAAGCAGGGGGTTGAGGC
>NW_015121711.1:0-1028 GCF_001443285.1 Poecilia latipinna
GAGCCCAACCCAAGTCAACCAGAGCCAAGCACGCCCTGTTCACGTGATCTGCATGAGCATGCAGCATGTTCAATTTGCATAATACATTGAGCAGATTACAGCAAAATAATCTGAGCAGAATAAGTTTTATCAAACAAAGAATAAAAAGATAATAAAAAGATTATCAAAGAACATAAAAGATAATAAAAAGATAAAAATACAAAATACCAGATCAGTAACATTCCAGTGAAAATATTTTATTAAAATTTATAAAAACTAAATAACCCACAATACCATTGCTGTGTTGTTTTTACATTTAAAATAGGTATTTCCCAAATAAGGCTTATTTTTATCATTAATCGTGGATTCCTGTGTTTGTGATTTTTTTTAACTGCCACATTTGATTTGTACAGAGCCCACAAAGGTTCCTTGAGAACTTTGTTTTTTACCTTTGCATCTCTCACAAACGTTGCATAGTACCTTGAGAGAGCCGTGCATCCATCACACGTCAGCATGCAATACGTTTCATATAATTCCTGTTCATCATTCTTCCAAATCCTCGTGTTCTTTAGCAGTAGGGCTTGAGACAGCTCTTGACCCGTTTTATTTTTTTCCCAGTCTCGGCTTGTTAGGTGTCATTGAACAAAATGGCACGAGATTATAGTTAAAATTATGAAAACTTAAATCTCTCTTATTTGCACCCCAAATACACAAGATGCAGTGAACTAAAAGCAACACAAGTGATCACAGTGTGGCTGTATCTCACCATTTAAAAAAATACAATGTTATTATCAAAATTGTATTGCATGTGCATATCTAATTCAATTCAGTTCAATTCAGAAACACTTTTGATAGGTACTTTTTCTCGAACCTATATTAAAGAACCACAGACAACAAATATGAATTTTAAGGCAAAACTTTTGCAAAAGGAGAAATCTCCGCCAACTGCCTCTCCAGGCCGTTCACAGAGAGTTCTGGTCTGCTTCCGTGTGAGCCCCTGCTTTATTGTCCAAGCAGAACAGCCAAAAGGGGCAGTCAGGAAGAACAAC
>NW_015121712.1:0-1027 GCF_001443285.1 Poecilia latipinna
CGCAGATGTAGTACTGCCAACAGGGTTTATTAGAAATAAGAACGAGCTTCTATTCCTGAGGCGGCAGCTCACGCCTCTAACAAACCATTACACTCAACTGAATAGCTTCACTGCTAACACACACTGAACTCTCCGCTCTTCTGTCAGATCAGCATCGGTCCTGGTCCTCCTGCTCCCCTGATCCCTCGCCCACATGACAGGTCCATCACATGTGAGTGGAAGTCAGCAGAGTCAGACAGGGGAAGCCCATAAGACTCTACACATAACAATGATCACAATGCAACTTATAACAAATACACATAACCATATGGACCCCAGCAGAACTAAAATACAGAATCGTTAAAATACTACGGTGGTCGACAGGTGCAAATGCGCAGCAAACACGAGAAAAACAAATACAAAGACGCAAACAAAAAAGAGATGCAAAAAAAATAAAAAATAAAAATAAGTATTCCAGACCACTAGAGCTTTGTGTCCGAATTCAGGGTCTGCATCCTTTCAAGCTTATTCTGTCATGGGCTTAAGAAACGACCCGGTCTACGGAAGAGGGGTCCTGCGAAGGCAGAGAGCATTGCAGAGAGAAGCTGTAGCCTTCAGCTAGCTGCCTAGCCTCCACCTCGGCGTTATGTTGCTTAGCAGCCGTGACACAACATGATTTAAACAATGTTTATAGGCGAGAATGTAGATGTACAAATCTCACATTTCTGCTCGGTTCATCAGTGCATCACCTAATTGCAATATTGTTCCGACGTTTTCGGAAATGTCTGCTCCCGCTGTATTAACACCCAGCTCCCCTCGCCTGCTGCCAGCTGGTCCAGGTTTAGTATACCACGGGAGAACACCTGACTCATTTGGGCTTTCCCAAATTACAGTTAAACACACATATTAAGTCAGGTAACATCTAGTTGTAATATTTTGGTTCACTCAAATATTTCATTTATTCCTGAGCAAATCGGTTTGACTGATTAAAGTTAAGCCTGAAAATATAATAGTTTGATTAAACTGTAATGTCTTACCTGAGATTTGG
>NW_015121713.1:0-1027 GCF_001443285.1 Poecilia latipinna
AATGTCTAATAATTTTAAAACAGTTTATATTCGATCCAACAGTTTTGCAGATTGTATCAACATGGCTCCTAAAATTTAACTGAGCATCCAGAATTATTCCTAAATATTTTTCTTGTGATACTTGTTCATTAGGGTCCCCATTGACGTGAATATTCGAGGACTGTAATGATGTTTTCTTGATTGAAAAGCAAATGCCCTTTGTTTTCTTTGTACTGAGAGTTAAGGAAGAATCCTTTAGCCATGTTGATAATCTCTGCAGACTGTTCTGAAGTTTTTCCACTGAGAACAATACCGCTTTTGTCCGATGTGTAAACAATGGTGTCATCAGCATTCATTTGCAGATTGACTTCAGGACAAATTTCAGGAAGACAGTTAACATGCAAACTAAAAAGGACCGGACCTAAGATGGTTCCTTGTGGAATCCCTGTTACAATTTTACAGAAGACAGATTTACTGTTATTAATGACAACACATTGTTCACGATCTTCCAAATATGATTTAAACCAAGACAATGACCGTTCTGAGAAATTAAACGATGAAAGAGATCAGTAAATTGTGATTCACCGTATCAAAGGCCTTTTTCAAAACAAGAAAAAATGCAAGAGTAATTTGTCCCTTGTCAAGTGATTGTTTAGCCTTTTCAAGCAGCTAACTTACAGCGGTCTCTGTGGGATGTTGACGTCTGAAACCAAACTGAAGCGGATGCAGAAGATCATTACTTTCTAAATGCAGTATTAGTTGTTCCAAAATAATTTTCTCCAGCACTTTTGACATGACCGGAACCAGACTTATTGGCCTGTAGTTGCTGATTTCATGTGGACTTCCTGATTTAAAAATCAGTTTCACTGAAGCTTTTTTCCTTGCATCGGGAAATTTCCCTGTTCTGATGGAAATGTTAACTATATGAGTTAAAGGTTCTACTAAAATGTTACTGTATTTTTTTTAAAAACATAGCGTCTAAATTATACATTCCTCTGCGTGAGAATTACTTAAGCTGTTAATGGCTTTTTGAACATCAGAGTAATGA
>NW_015121714.1:0-1027 GCF_001443285.1 Poecilia latipinna
TTTTAGTGTGATCCAGATGCCAAAAAATAGAGATTATTGAACTTTATTGAGTTTTCACAAATCAGCAAAAGGTTTCACAAATCCCAAACATGGTTATAAATATTCTGCTATTAGAGCAGAATAATCTAGTCCAGGTTTGAGGTGTCTAAGTGTTGTAGATTTGGAATTAGACCAGTTCTAGTGTGATTAAGATGCAAAAAAGTGGTAAAATCAACATTTATTGAAGTTTCACAAATCCCAAACATGGTTCTAAATATTCTGCTATTAGAGCAGAATAATCTAGTCCAGATTTGAAGTGTCTAGCTGTAGTAGTTTTTTAATTAGAGCAGATGATCCAGATGGAAAAAAAAATGGTGAAAATTGAACTTCATTGAGTTTTCACAAATCAGAAAAAGGTTTCACAACTCCCAAACATGGTTCTAAATATTCTGTTCTTAGTTGAGAATAATCCAGTCGAGGTTTGGAGAGTCTAGGTGTCGTAGTTTTGGAAATAGAGCAGTTCTTGTGTGACCAAGATAAAAAAACGTGGTGAAATCGCCCTTTTTTGAAGTTTCACAAATCAGGAAAATGTTTCACAAATCCCAAACATGGTTTTAAATATTCTGCTATTAATTGAAAATAATCTGATCCAGGTTTGAAGTGTCTAGGTGTTGTAGATTTGGAATTAGACCAGTTCTAGTGTGATCCAGATGCAAAAAAGTGGTAAAATCAACCTTTGTTGAAGTTTCACAAATCGGATAAAAGTTTCACAAATCACAAACATGATTCTAAATATTCTACTATTAGAGCAGAATAATTTAGTTCAGGTTTGAAGAGTCTAGGTCTTGTAGTTTTGGAATTAAAGCAGCTCCTGTGTGATCGAGACCGAAAAATAGGGCAAAATTGCCCTTTTTTGAAGTTTCACAAATCAGAAAAAAGTTTCACAAATCCCAAACATGGTTCTAAATATTCTGCTTGAAGAGAAGAATAATCTATTCCAGGTTTGAAGTGTCTAGCTGTAGTAGTTTTTTAATTAGAACAGATCTAT
>NW_015121715.1:0-1027 GCF_001443285.1 Poecilia latipinna
TGTAACCCGAGTTACATTTTAAGATTATAAAAAAACCCAAATCAACATCACTCCAAGTGAAAAACTAGGTTCCAGGTTCGTCTACTGGAGGTAGTGGCAAATTGCAAGACACATACAACTGGAGAGTGCAAAATCAATGAGGTGTATTTATATTTACAATATATACAAATTGTTTCACAGCTTTAAAGTCCAGTTCCTTAAACCAAGGAAGTCTCTGTCGGTGACGGAAGGGGAAAAACAAAAATAGTCATTTAGTTCCAGCTGTGAAGTGGTTGGTTGAATTTCCCTTCCGGTTTGGAGATGTTTCCTCAGATTATGGTTGTCTTTCTGAATCCGTTATGGTTAGCTCGCCAGTCCGGTCAGTATACAAAAACCAGACAATTCTTAATGTGTCCCAGATCCTTCAGTTACTCCGAGCGGGGGTGGGGTCTGGAACACACCTGGCCTGCGCAAACAGGCCCGACAATCAATGTACATGTACATGCATTTCTTACTAATCGAATCTGAACCTACATAATTACATGCAATTTCAATCCAAATGCGTTTTTATGTAGGTGTGTAATCACAGGCTGGGAGGCTAGCGCTAGCATTCTAGCTCCCGAGCAACACTTACCAGTTCCTCTTTTGACAAACAGATCGTTTCAGCGTTCAGATGAGCGACCATATGTCTGTAATTTAATAGAGGTATACGATTGATGTATAATCGACATTCAAAAGCAAAACCGCTTTGGGAACAACACCCAAGCCTACCTGCACGTCAAAGTCCCACAGCGTCTGCTACCCAAGGTGCGATTTAGCAGCAATATAAGCAGTGGCTGTCAATTTAGGACTGACGTGCAGCTGTCACATGACGTTAAACCCTCGCGAGAACAACCCTGCTCTCGCCCGGTTAGTGTCGAAAAAGTAAAACAAAGGAGGATTTTTAAATTAGATCTTTAAATAAAACAAAATAAAATTAGATTTAACAAAATAGAAAATAAAATAACTAAACTACATCTAATATAGAAAAATTATCCTGGTTACACAT
>NW_015121716.1:0-1026 GCF_001443285.1 Poecilia latipinna
ACAAGCAAGAAGTAACCAAACAGAAGGCGCTCATCGTGACTGTTTTCACTCTCTATCCCAGCACATGAAGCCAGGTAGTCTGACACCATGGCAGACATTACAGCTGCCACTTTGAACAAAAACAAAGAGCAATGTGCATGCTCTGCGTGCTCTTTCGTTCTTGTGTTTTAGTTATTTGTAAAATTAAATATCAACGTACATAATTAAATAAAATAATGATGCAGTGCACACAGAGCATTACTAGAACAAAAAACGGGTTTAACACGAACTCACGGTGTTCTGTCAGATCAGCATACGTTGTCAGTCGTACGCTTAGCTCAGACATGCATACGCTGTCATTACCATATGATTTTATTTAATCAGCAACATAGAATCATGACGTAGATCATTATTAACAGTTAACAGTTGTATGGCATCCAGCTGCAGCCAGACCTGCTTTAAACACACTTTGAAACCATGACAATGCATGTATATCCATCTAGTTATCATATTATATCATATTATAAACAATTTAATGACTTATTTTCGTCATAACTTGTTGCGTATACTGACAACTACACTGACGATCAGACTTAATGCGCATGCGCTGGCATGGTACTCACTGCATGTATGGCTATGTGATAGAACAACGGCTGTATCTGTCAGACACGTCATTACCATAAGATTTCATTTAATCAACAACATAGAATCATGACATAGATCGTCATACACTTTGTTATTAACAGTTGTATGGCATCCTGACTTAGCAGTTACGTAGGTTAATGAGTTTTACATGGGCGTGTGTTGTAGTTGACTGCAGCTGCAGCCAGACCTTGCTTTAAATACACTTTGAAACCACGACAACGCATGTATATCTATATAGTTATCACTGAAAACAATTTAATGAATTATTTTCGTCAGAACTTGCTGCGTATGGTGAACTGACAACTCGTCTGACTTAATGCACATGTGCAGGCCTAGTACTCACTGCATGCAGTGGTGCAACTACACATTATTCAGGTGGATGCGAAAACAGAAATCGGCGCC
>NW_015121717.1:0-1026 GCF_001443285.1 Poecilia latipinna
TCTCTAACATTGACTTAGATTATCTGACACAAGAGCCTACATTAGAAATGAAACAATGTAACATATACACTCCTGATCAAAATCTTAAGACCAGTCAAAAAATTACAAGAATTTACATTTTGCACTATTGGATCTTCAAAAGGTTCTAAGTAGAGCTTCACAATGTTAAAGGAAAAAAATCAGTGCAAGAGACAAAAACTTTTGAGCGGGGAATTAATTGAAAACTGCATTTACACTCAAACATGATTTTTTCAGCTGATCAAAAGTTTAAGACCATAGCTCAAAAACCCCCCAAAACAGAAATCAAAGTGTCAAAAAAAAGGACTCAGTAATGAGTAGCTCCACCATTCTTGT
This sequence comes from Poecilia latipinna, assembly GCF_001443285.1. Classification (NCBI taxonomy): domain Eukaryota; kingdom Metazoa; phylum Chordata; class Actinopteri; order Cyprinodontiformes; family Poeciliidae; genus Poecilia; species Poecilia latipinna. The sequence continues at coordinate 355 of NW_015121717.1, forward strand.
TGATGACTTCAAACAATCGTTTAGGCATGCTTGATGCCAGTGTTTCCAGGAGGCTAGTGGGAACGTTGCTCCAAGTGTTGAAGATGGCTTCACGAAGGGCATCCACTGTCTGGAACTGATGTCCATTTTTGTAAACTTCCCTTGCCATCCATCCCCAAATGTTCTCAATTGGGTTTAGATCCGGGGAACATGCAGGATGGTCCAAAAGAGTGATGTTATTCTCTTGGAAGAACTCCTTTGTCAGGCGGGCATTGTGAACTGCAGCATTGTCCTGTTGAAAAACCCAATCATTACCACACAGACGAGGGCCCTCAGTCATGAGGGATGCCCGCTGCAACATCTCCACATAGCCAGCTGCTGTTTGACGCCCCTGCACAACCTGAAGCTCCATTGTTCCATTGAAGGAAAACGCACCCCAAATCATGATGGCGCCCCCACCACTGTGCCGTGTAGAAAACATCTCAGGTGGGATCTCCTTGTCATGCCAGTAACGTTGGAAGCCATCAGGACCATCAAGGTTACATTTTTTCTCATCAGAGGAGACAACTTTCTTCCACCTTTCAATTTCTCATGTTTGATGCATCATTGCAAAGTCCAAACGGCAATTTTGTGGCGTTGAAGAAGACGTGGCCTTTGAAGACGTTTTTTGTTTCTGAAGCCCTTCTCTCGCAG
>NW_015121718.1:0-1026 GCF_001443285.1 Poecilia latipinna
CAGTGATTTCGGATTTTGAGTTGTTCTCCTGGTTATTTATTAAATTATCTTCTTCATCATGACTACCTGGGTTCCCCGGCGTCTCTCTCACCACTCTCAACCACACATCATGACAGTAGGATCCGACCACAAAAGAGGTGAGGACGCCAGCGTGTGGGGTAGCGAGGCTTGGTTCCAGCAGCAGTTGGAGTTGGCTCAACGGGATCTCTACAAGGACGTAGAGATCTTGCCTTCTCCGCTGCTGCTGGAGGAACTGGGTCTTGCCTCTGACCTCGACGCACCCAGGCAACGCGGGCCGCGACGGAGGCGGCGGCGGGGATCGAGAACGGAGGAGTTCTGTGGCGGAGCTCCAGCCAGCCAGAATCCCTGGGTGGGAACTCGGCTGGCGTTCTGCCCGCCCGGAGTCGGACCCCGCCGTTACTGCTGCCCTGAGCCGCCGGAGATCCCGGCCCCTGGGTCACGCCGTTTCCGCCGCCCTGAGCCGCCGGAGGTCCCGGCCCCTGGGCGAAACTCCCACTGCCTGCAGCTGCCTCCGGTCCCCGCACCGAGGCATCGTCTGTTCCCGCAGCCTCCACAGCGTCAGTCCCCGCTGCCTCCGGTCCCCGCACCTCGGCACCATCTGTCCCTGCTGCAGCGGGTCCTAACGTCCGCTGCAGACGAGCAGCCACCAGAGTCCCCTGCGTCCGCTGTGGCTCCACCTCCTTGTGTTCCACCCCCAGAGTTTCCTGAGTTTCCTGTGCCTGCTCCTCCCGAGTTTGCGGATTTGGCTCCACATTCCTGTGCTCCGCCCCCAGAGTTTCCTGAGTTTCTTGTGCCCGCTGCAGTTCCGCCCCCCGAGTTTGCTGATGAGCTCCCTGAGCCTGCTCCTCCAGAGTCTGAGCCCCCTGAGCCTGCAGCCAGCCCCAAAGGGTCCTGGAGACTCCCCCCCGCGGCTCCAATTCTGGCTCCTGCTCCGCCTCCTGCGTCGCAGCCCACCGGACTGTTTGCGGCAGGCCCTGACCGCTTTTCTGTGTTTGTTTTCTGTTT
>NW_015121719.1:0-1026 GCF_001443285.1 Poecilia latipinna
AAAAACCAAACAAATTTCTTTATTATTTTTTAAAATATCTTTTAAAAAAAAAAACCCCCCCCCCCCCCCCCCAGATCTGATGATTATTTTGTTATTCATATGTAGCTGGGTGGTAAATTTTGGTTAAATAATTGTACCGTTTCAGAGTGTTGGTTTTCTTTTATCTTACAGTGGCAACGCCATCGAGTGATTTTATTTCCTATCTGAATGTTTTTCAGATTTAAATATGTTCAGGAAGTTGGTCTCAGGTGCTGCACATTTTGACCACCAGAGAACAGTGTGTCAAAGTGATTACAGTTTCCCAAGACGGGGCAGGAAATACATCTTGTTCTCTTCCGCTACTGATGAACTTGGACGTGAAGTGTATGTGGTTTATCTGTAGGTGATACTTTTGGCAGAAAATCGGTAAATGGATACATCACTTGTTGAAATATGTTGGCATGTTCTCATTTATGCGATAAGCTGATGATTGACATGCAACAGCACCAGGTCATTCCTGTACATTATTTGAAATCATTCTAAGCCAACCTAATATCTAAAGAAGAGAAACAATAAATATGTCAGAGCCCAGCTTAACGTCAGCTGATAGCCCCGGGTTCTCAGACAACAAGGAGGGAAACGGTAACACCAAGGAGGACAATTCAGTTAGCTTTTTTTTATTATTCCCCAACGGAATAAAATGCTCCGTTTTCTTTTGTGCAAAACAATAAAAATATTAAAATGTCCAAATCAGAATAAACTAAAATCGTCCAAGAGGGCCAACATCCACAAAATCCAGTTAGGACGGCGAATCCTGCGCTCCGTCCAGCCTGTAGTCGCGGCCCCAGCGCCACCGCCTCCTGTGGTCGTTCCAGCCCACTCTAGTTGCTCCGCGTAAAGTGCCGCCCGCTGGCGTCCTGTTAAAACAAAAACACCTGGCCTGGAGAGCGATCGCTGAACAGCGGATGTTTTATCTGTCCCAGCAAGGGTCCCTGCAGACAATCAGTGGAAACGTTACTTACTGACCAGGGCAGAGTTCCCCCTCTG
>NW_015121720.1:0-1025 GCF_001443285.1 Poecilia latipinna
GCAATTGATCCCGGCAGCTGAAATCTTCAGATTTTCTTGGTCAGAGTCTCTGTCCTGACGGGCAACGTCCTCTTTCAGAAAAGAGCAAAGCAAAACTGTCTGTTGTCCTTCAAACGCACAGAATCTTCGTCAATAAGTGACCTTTGTCTTTTCTCCAAGTCTGCTGCAGTAGAATAGAGATCGTTGGGTTGAGGCAGAGGGGTTGGTCGAATCAGGAACCAGGGCTGGGGGCAGATGGATCTTGTCCCTCCTAGCGGCGTGAAGTCTCAACTTCCCCTTGGTCCCAGGGTGCGGTCCTCTGCTGGTCTTTGATCTGCGTCCTCTTGTTGGCTCTTCTTCAGCGCCGCGGACAAAGAACAGTTCCTTCCCCTGTCTGCTGGTTTTTATACCCTCTCAGCCCATGGTTGTGTATGGGAGAAGTCTACATGACTTCTGAAACGTCCCCATGAGTCTGTGGAAAGCCCCAACCTTTCCCAACCACCATCTCCTTCATGACTCATTGCAGCAACTCTCTTCGGTACTTCCCTTTTTCTACTGGCCATCTGGCCATTGAGGCCATTTCTCGTAACTTACTTCCCTTTTTGAGTTTTCCCTGCACCCCCGCCTAGCTCAGTGTACTAATTGCAGCACAGTCTGCTTCATTTCTCACGATCTCAAATCTTTAGTCATTTCATTTCTGTAATTTATTACAAAACATAATCAATTTGTCATTTTATCAACTTATAACTCTCAGTATGATTCTCCATCACTTATCTAGTCTGTAACTCAAGCTGTTACCATTTCTAATCATCAATAATCAACATACAACAATCAAGTTGTTACTGTTACTTCAAATCAAGAATACAGAACATATATTTCAATTGTACATTACAGACATTCCAACCATTGCATATATATGTATTTTTTATTTATCTTCTTTAATCATCATTAAATCAATATACAAGATTACTGTTATTTTCTCAGGCCTTTGCTCCGTTTTCTGCGTGTACCTGGAAAGATCTCACACCCTTATGCCAGTTTTCACG
>NW_015121721.1:0-1025 GCF_001443285.1 Poecilia latipinna
TCAGCAGGAGAAAATAAAATACAGCACAACTTTAATGTGAAGAAGTATGGTAAGTTTTCTAGTCAATTCCAGAGAGATCTGTCCATTTTGGATTAGATGTAAATGTCTTGTATTTTTCTCTAGTTCTGCCCAAATTTGATGTAACAATAAATGTAAAAGAAGAAGTTAGTGTTGGGCAGGAAGGAACTGAAGCTAAAGTGTGTGGAAAGTAAGTAAGCATTGATCCCTGACTAATGTTTTACAGAGACGGAATCCAAATCTTAAAATGAAATAATCTGAAATGATTCTTCTGGGGATGACTTTTTAATCTGTTCTAATTTAACTAGGTACACATACGGACAGCCTGTGCCAGGAAGTGTTACTGTGAAAATGTGCCGACCTTTTTATGACTCCACTCCCAAGAGTCAGAGGAAAAAACCTCTTTGTGACATTCAGACACAGAAGGTATGGCTGATTATAGGTTTTTGTTCATGTTACTCAAACTTACCACTAAAGTCCTGTTAGGTCAGTAATTATTTTCGAATGCCTTGCATACAGTAATTTACAATCACTGCTTAATAAAATCAGAAAGGAATTACAACCGTGTTTTGTCTTTATCTTGGTTTTCTACAAAGAACCTGCAGTTTTTTGCTTATATCTATTTCTACCATTTGCTGGCTTTTAGAAATCATGAGGAAAAAGTCATTTCTCCTGATAAATGTTCATATCATCAAGTCATGTTTTAAAATATATGATGATCTTTTGTTTTTTTCTTATAGGCAGACAAAACAGGATGTAGTACTTTTGAATTCCAAATGTCAATTTTCACAAGAGGCGGTCAAAGAAGATTCGAACATAAACTTGATGTCACTGCCACAGTGGAAGAGGAAGGAACAGGTAAGTCTTGTTTGCACAGTGCCTTTATTCTCATTGAAGAGTTTGTATCCGTGATGATATTATTATGCAAGGCATGACTGTTATTACATGGGAGCTTTTCATATTTAGGTACATCACTCTCACAAGTGAAGCAAATTCAAATCTCATAT
>NW_015121722.1:0-1025 GCF_001443285.1 Poecilia latipinna
ATGACACTTTCAGTTTCATGGATGTGACTCATTAGGATTTGATTAAGAACCAGCTTTATTCTTTTTAATTTCTATACAATAAAGCCAACATCTTCTTTGATGGGGGTTGATCTCTCACACAAAAACAAATGCATCTTACATGGGTCATGGCGACACATGGTTGGTTGGGCTCCGTCTTTGCCTTCCACGATTTTAACTATAAAGCCCTTTTAACCAATATAATCCTAACTAAGGATTCAATTGGCGGATCGAAGCAGCAACAATCTGAAGGATTGATGCAGCAACAATGCAAAGATACAAGCCAACAATGGCTTTCTGGTCTTGTGTGAAATTCTGTTCCCCCTGGGTTGGGAGCGTGCATTGCAGCCAGAGAGGCGGATCTGGCAATCTGACCATTTTCACATATTATCATGTCAAGGTTGTAACATTCAGTTTAATCGGCTGCTGTTTAAAAAGAAGCAATAACAAAATCGTAAAATAAGTAAATAAATGAGGTCTTGTGTGGAGGTCTTATTATACCGTTTTGTGTTGTTTTTTAATCACCAAGAGAATCAGTCCTTTTCCTACTTTTGTCACTTAAGCCTGACAAAAAAGTAACTCACCAAGGACAGTTTTCCAACATATGGTGTGAATTTATGATTTTTCATTGCTAATATAAAAGGATGGAAGCTGGCTAACAGCAGGACAAAAAGATTAGAATTCCTGAAAATAAAGTGTAGGCTTTATGGAAAACAGATTAAACAAAAATAAAATAAATTTCTAGTTGCTAAATTTTAGTTGTTCAAACATATAACAATTATTGAGAATTTGGAAATGCTCTTTATTTGCCAAAGCAATGAGGGGCAAATTCAGCTAACTGAAATAATCTGCTCCCCCTCCATCTCATAGGAACAAATTAATTTACCAGCAAGTCTTTAACTGTGTTTATTCCTCTCATCATCAACAATAAGTCCTGAGGATTTGGTAGCATTTGCTCTTTATTTGCTAAAGTTATGAGGGGGAAACCATATATTTTAGCTGATATA
>NW_015121723.1:0-1024 GCF_001443285.1 Poecilia latipinna
AAAAAATCCAAACCTACATCTCCCTGTGTGAAAAAGTGATTGATCCCTAAACCTGATAGCTGATTGGCCCAATCTGAGCAGCAGCAACTTTTATCAAGCATTAGTGATAAATTAGTGACTTTTTCCAGGTGAAGATGAATTCTTGTCACTCATCTCTTAAGAATTATTCTAATTAATCTACACTGGAGGATTTTTGAGCATGAATGATCTTTTTAGGGTCATTTCAATGTGATTCAAGTCAGGACTTTGAGTAGGCCACTCCAAAGTTTTCTCTTTGTTGATCTTCAGCCATCCAGAAGTGGATTTGCTGGTGTGTTTTATACAGACAGTTTTTCACAAGGGCCTTGTTTTAAAGGTCCATCATTTTAAATGTTTTGTTTTTTTGAAATTTTAAAGGTTCCCCTTTGGGGCCCTTTTCTTAAGGGTGAGGGTGTTACGGCCCTGGGCCTTGTAGGCTGGGCTGCAGGTGTTGCTTTTGTCTGTCTTTGTGCTCCTCCCCTTTGCAGGCGTCTCTGGTTCAATACTCTTATGGGTTTCAAACAAAATGTGGGCCAACTCCTACACCAGAACGGTCATTTCACAGGCACAATCAGGCTCAAAGCACTCTTTCCTTCCACTGAACTTGAAACTCAAACAAGTCCGTTTGCTGCCCACCGGACAAACTAATGACACTCACCAGTAAGGACGGAGACGAGTTACAAGGCTTAAGCACACAAACCTCAAACAAAATTTAAAATTTGTAGACGTGCCGATCACATTCCTACGGGACACTCCAGTGATCATCATAATACTCTGCCATCATAACTGCTCTTAGCGCACATTTATAAGACATTCTTTAACCATTAAAAGCCTCAACCTGATCCATGGTTTATAAACAGACAAGCGACAACACGCACAATAAAAACTCCAAAAGCGACCACCCGCAGTGTGTCCCCACTAACTGCTGTTGAGATGCTTTACCAAGGCCGAGAAAGAGTCACACGCTGTTAGACAAAGGGCCCATAGTAAAGAGTTACATTTTTGA
>NW_015121724.1:0-1024 GCF_001443285.1 Poecilia latipinna
TCTGGAGATCACAGCAAGAAGCTGGTTCTGACTGTCGGCCCGACCGGAGAGATCCGGAGGAGGGACGACCGCCGAAACTGCACCGGGCAGGAAGTTCCCACCAATCAGACGGCGCTGCTGGGGAATGGAGACAATGAAGACTCATCAGTTGACTCACGTTTTGATAAGTACAGAAGCAGCTGGCCGGATAAACCAAGTCATTTTGTAACTCCTGAAGTTTTGGACAAAATATTTGAAACATTAAAACAAAATGTTAAATATCTTGAAGCTCTTAGTTGGGGATTCTTTCACTCAAACCAACCAATACCAGATAAAGCCGACTTGAACGATTTCAACATGAACAACTATGTTGTTGGGAAAAGAGATAAAAATGGAGCAATTGACTGGTTGACAAAAGAAGATGATGTGAAAGAGCTTCTTAAAAAGTGTTATTTGATTAAATCAGGAAGTGACATCAGAAACATCATCCGCCACTTTGCAAAGGATGGAGAGACAGAGATCACATACCTGATGGTTAATAACTGGATTTATGAAGTTGATCCTCAAACTCTTTATGTTTATCCTGTTGGAAAGAAGCTGATCAACAAGGTGAAGCAAAGTATCTCAGTCCAAATGGGAAAGAAAAATTACCCAGATATCAAAGCAGGTATCCATGGTGATCCAACAGATCAGCAAAGCCCTGAAGTTAAATGTGTTCAGTATTTCAAGAACATTTTCCTAGGAAAGTCTGCAAACATCGAGCCAGTAGAGAAGGAGGCCTGGTGCACCACTTACTTTGTTGCATCTGTTATAGCAGAATCTGCCAGAAACTTCCGGACCTTCCCTCTGATTCTGATGGCTCTGGATCTGACAGAGAAGAAGACGAATATGAGAGACGGTTTAAGGTTTTTGTTTGATGAACATTCAATGACCAGAGGAGGATCCTGGATTGATCCAAGCAGACGAGGATTCAGTGGATCAGCAACACCTGAGGGCTCCAGCAAACTGGAGAATAAACGTCAAAATCGTAAAACCAAGGAGGAGT
>NW_015121725.1:0-1023 GCF_001443285.1 Poecilia latipinna
TGTGCACACATGCACATGAGTCTTCTTCACACCCGTACAATAAACTTCATGCTCGACAAAACCAGTTGTGTTTTGGTAGCAGGTTGGAAAATTACAGTTGCTCCTTTAATTGTACAACCATCAACATTCTAACCTGTCTTAGTCAGACAACAAATAAGGGTGAACAATTATTCTAGGCCACTTATTTTGAAAAAATGTGATTTAGTTTGGCTCGGGGTCTTTCTGCATGGAGTTTGCATGTTCTCCCTGTGCATGGTGAGTTCTCAGGTTTCCTCCCACAGTCCAAAAACATGACTGTCAGGTTAATTGGCCTCTCTAAATGGTTATTTGTCTGTCTCTGTGTTGTCCTGCGACAGACTGGCGACCTGTCCAGGGTGTACCCCGCCTCTCACCCAGAATGTTAGGTGGAGATGGGCAATAGCACCTCCCGACCCCATTAAGGGTGTACAGAAAATGGATGGATGGATGGTGATTTAGTTTCTTCAGAATATGCTTGTGCTTACTTTTATTGTTTTCCTACTTGTAGACCAAAGATGTTGTTGCCATAAGGACTGCTACCCTGGGATGTCTCGCAGTTTTCCTCGACAACGATGGAGGAGAGTTCTACAATGTCTCTTGTATGTATTATAATTCTGTTTGTCAGAGGTTGTGCACAAGAAAATCAAAACTTTCACCAAATTCTTTTTTTAATTTGTACTTTTCTTATTATCCACAGGATTCAGATGCCATGGCAGACTTCATCCAGGTTCCTGTGTGGTTATTGACTGTTATGTTATGCTAAGTATATCATTTTGTTAAAATAAAATGTTGAGTCTTGTAAATTTAAAATCTGTGCCTGTGGTAGGCTGAACTATTTTGAAGTTTCTTGTTACTAATTAAGCACTGACATTAAAGGTTTTGTTTAAACTATTAATTGAAACTAGCTTAAATGGATGTTCAAATGGGTTGCCATATGGTAAGAGTTTATACCTTTTGTAGTAATGTGCCTGCACTGCACATGGTAAAGAAAATGGATAACAATTT
>NW_015121726.1:0-1023 GCF_001443285.1 Poecilia latipinna
AAATAAAATTTGAATGATTGATTTATTGATTGATGGATAGAGGAATTAATCTTCATGCTGATGTCACTGCTCATTCATAAAATGTCTGTTGGGAAAAAATATCTTTCTGAAACTATTTTTTTGTTTTTAAGAGGATTTCTGTGAATCCTCCCTGACCCCCATCAAACAATAGGGTGTTCCAAAAAAAAAAAAAAGCCAGAAAGAAAACATGAAAAGTGGTTGAAAAGGTGGTTGTTAATCAAATAACTTTAACTGTCCTCATATATTTTCTTACATATCTTGTTTGGAGTTTTTTTTTTTTTTTTTTGGTTTTAGAGGAGCTAACTTAGTGACAATTCCAACATATTTCTTCAAATGATTATTGGAAAATAGCTTACTCAATTGTTAGCTAAATGAAGAGCAACTAGTGAAGTAGCCTGGTTGCTGTAATTTAACATATTGCATAAACACATGGGTGGAATGAAATCTTGTGACGCGAAATAATGAACCAATATTTCTTGTCATTTAGTTTCTGGTGAACTAAATGTGACCTAATTGTGAGCTTTTACATCGACACCTGGACACACACCTGTTGTTGTTATAAGAAAGGAAGTAGTTATTGTGTCTGTGAGCGACACTCTGCTCTCAAACTGCTTGTTGAGCTAACCGACAGCTCTGTGAGGATATCATGACTGTATATTTACAAAACTAAGGGGCTATTTTACGGTTTTTAACGAGTATACCTCTAAAATATTTAGACGGATTTAACATGAATTTGAGGTTTCCAGTCATCTCATTGTCATCAATCTAATAATGTGTCATCTTGTGTGCTGAGCGCATCAAGTCCCTACAAGTATTTCAGCAGCAAGCGAGAATTGTTGACAGTGTAGTGACACTGTAGAATGGCTACCAGAAAGTAAAGGTATCTCTAAAATGGTAAGTTTATGAAGTTATGTGGTCAAGTAATACAGGTTCTGCAGCTTACAGTTGTGCACATTTGGAAAACATCTATTAGTTTTGAAATGTGATTGCTTTACTAACATG
>NW_015121727.1:0-1023 GCF_001443285.1 Poecilia latipinna
TTTTTCAGCCATTGTGTTTCCAAAACTAATAAAATAATCCAGAATCTAAATCCACAACCAGCAGGTTAAAGATCAGATCGTCCAATCAGCTCTGAGAACATGAGGATCCCTGACCCTGAGCAAAGGTCACAGTCAGGATCAGCAACTAACTGAACAATAACTGGATCAGAACATAACAGTCTGGGTCTGTGGTGTTCATGTTTACTGTTACATTATGCATTATTACATTATCAAGACTAACTTAAGTCTAAATCAACAATCTCAATCTGTTAAACGTTTCTGGCGCTGAACTCTGGAGCCTTTACTGCCCCCTGCTGGTTCAGAGAAATAACTGCATGAATACAAAGTTTATCGTAGCTTTTTACTTTATTCTTTGACAAATAATTGACAGAAAATGAAACATCTTACAAACAATTCACCAATCTATCTATCTATCTATCTATCTATCTATCTATCTATCTATCTATCTATCTATCTATCTATCTATCTATCTATCTATCTATCTATCTATCTATTTATCTATCTATCTATCTATCTATCTAGCTAGCTAGCTAGCTAGCTAGCTATATAAGCTAGCTATGTATCTAGAGAGCTGATTGGCTGACAGGCCTTGACTCTGTTGGTTGTGGATTTATCAGGTTGTATCAATATTACCAGATTTTGACATAAAACGTGAAAAAGAAAAAGTTTATTTCTTTAAAGGCAGATCATTTTTCTGGTATCCATTACATCACCTGCTGTAACATTCAGCATCTTAAGTTCAACTCTAGTTCATGTTTTTCTTTTCTGTTTGTTTGCTGGTTTAATTTCACATTTAGTTTTTTGTCTAACTTAAAAAAACACAAAGTGTTTTCTTTAAATGAGCTTCCCAAACAGGAAATCCAACATTTATCTGTATAAAACCAGAACCAAACTGAGAGACGAACCTGTTGAGGAGGAGGAGCTCCGTCAGGTGGATGAAGCTGATTGGACCAGAACCTGTTCTTGGTTCCTCCATCGTCAGTCAGTCAGAACCAGAGACCG
>NW_015121728.1:0-1022 GCF_001443285.1 Poecilia latipinna
TTTGAACCACAAACATTTCACTGCATTTTATTCTGTTTTGCATCATCTTAAATTCTCCAAATGAAACGGACACATTTATTATATTCAATATTCATATTAACAGAGACACAAAGGCAGAAGTGAATTTAATCTTTAGGTTGATATTTGGATCATTCTCTAAATCTGACCACACACAGATTAAAGCTGAAAGTAAAATGTTTCTATGAATTTCATGATTCTAGTTTCATCTCTGAGGTTCAAACATCATCCAACATGGCGGATTATCAACGATTTCTGCCGTTAATATAAATAATCTCTAATGTGAATCTTATTTAGCAGTGGCCTGCATTATCTCTTAACGGACCATCTGGTTCTGATTGAAGCTCCATCAGATCCTCCTTGGATGGTCAGAGTGGAAACGACTCCTGGTTCTTCTCCATGTCAGAGCTCAACACTAAGATCATCAAACTTCTCAGTTATTTAAACCAACATGTTTGTCTGAGAATCAGATCTTTCTGCTCTTTAAACGAGGCTGGAATTTATTCAGAAGGATCAATGATCAGGAAAATGTTGGAGGATTGGACCGGTTCTGATGGGAATCATTTAGAGCATCAAGTTGATGATCCTTCTGGTTCTGTTGGGTCTCATAGCTCAGTATTTTAAAATGTTCCACATTCAAAATAAACTTTACAGAAAAAATACACAGAAATATTTTAATGAGAATTTTTCTCATCAGGATTCATCAGAGGGTCAAACCAGAACCAGAACCAGAACCCAGCTGTGTGTCCTTGAAGAGCGATGGGTCAATGAGTGCCATCATTGACTTTAAATCTCCTGGATCTCCACCATCAGAGAGGTGAGCTGTTTCTAACTGCTGTAAACTGAACCAGTAAGTTTCAGATGTTCCCAGTTATATTTACAGAGTTTTGATCCATTATCTAAACCAGCTGCTCTGTTCTAATGAAAACACCTTCATATCTTCATCTCTGGGTGATGATGATGATGATGTTCTGCTGCTTCCTGGCTCCATGTCAGACTAACAG
>NW_015121729.1:0-1022 GCF_001443285.1 Poecilia latipinna
GGTGCTGGATCCACCTCCTCGTGGCAGAAGCTGAAGGGGCCGTCAGCTGCCTGAATCACCTCACACTGGGCCCTGGCCAATCGGTCATCGTTGCATTGTGCACATGAAGAGCCACAGCCGTCACTACAGGTGTAGTTCCCAGGAACCTTCCAAGCTGCTCCAAAAGCATCTGCTGAGTTGGACAATGCTCCACTTGGGGTGTGGAAGTCATCATTTGGATTTCCATTGAAGTTTCCACAAAGTCCACACATGTTTCCTCTGATGAAGATAAGAAAGACTGAATCAAAGTTTATACACTTAAATAACAATGGCACAGGCAGGCAAGAAATAAAAAAAAAACAGCCTCTATATTTTAGATGAAACAGTTTTATCTCAAAATACATATAAATATTTGGTCTAATTAGCAATGATGATATACTTATGTAACAGCAAATTTAAGCTCAAGTATATAGGCTACCTGTATCTTGGGGGTATAGAAATGGAAACTGTGCTACTTCCATCATATATGACACTCAGTCCAAACTCTGCGTTGACAAATGTTTGAGATCCACTTCCAAAAATTGACAGGCTTCCATTGAGGACAATTGGAAGGTTTCTTGTGATTCCATTCACCTGTGAAGAAGAAAAGTATTTCATGGAAGAAGCACAACTGATGTTTTTACACTAGTACTGATGCAGATATTAAGAGGTGAACAGTTTTTTGGTAATATGCCAAGAAGAAATCTTTCAGCTTTTAAAAGTTTATGCAAAAGTAATTTCCAATCAACTTCAGACAATTTGAAACATATTGAGAAATCTATCAGACAAAATTCCCTTACCTCCACAGTTCCCCTGTTGCCTCTCGACATGCGCACATGATAGCCCACGACATCAACAACAACTTCAGCCGTGATAGAAACTGGCAGTCCAAACCACGGTTCATTCTTTGCTTTCACAGAAAACTGGTGAAGGTCCACAGTGTCATTGCAAACTGTTGCCAGAACATAGCGGCAGGTTCCCTGGAAGTCGTAGGCCTTGCCATC
>NW_015121730.1:0-1022 GCF_001443285.1 Poecilia latipinna
TGGAGCAAAGTGTTATTCTATCCATTTAGTTTCTTATAAATGTGGACGCTATCATTAGCGTTAGCTGCTATATGTTAGCATTCAGATGCTATTTTAGCTTAGATAAGCTTCTTATAGGCTAACTGCTTTTAGCACAACTTGAAAACATCAGCAGTGTAATTCAGCGTCCAATCAGATGGTTTGAAGCACAAATGACCCGGAGAAGCCGCTTCCATCACTTTTAGCGGCTGTGCGTTGGATTTACAGTCGTACCAGAAACTAATGAAAACGAAGGTTCCCGTTGGGACTCTGGTCTGCAGAAACAATGAATCAGAATGAACCTGCTAAGCAGTGAACGTTTTCTGAATCATTTACGCTCGTAAAATAAAAGTCTTCAAGTCGAGATGGAGCGAAACTCCATCTTCCTGCTGAGACTGAAAGGTTGAAGCAGTGCATTGTGGGATTAGTAGTTGTCGTGGTAGCCTCCTGATCAGCAGAACCGGGCTGGTTCCGACCGACCTGGTTCTGAATGATTCGTCAGTTTGGCTCAGGTTGTGCTGAATAAATCCTGAGAAGGCCATCCTCATGTGTTTTATCTGCGGTGAGCGGCTGAGGTATTTAAGAGCTGCAGATTATCGAGGTTATCACAGATTACCAGGAGCTGCTCCTGTAATCCCAGCTGGATTTCTGTTCAGGACCCGTTTCAGTTGCTTCCACCTCAGTGCAGCGTAAACCCAGCCGGGATTATCGCTCCGCTGCGATGCTTTCAGGTACAGCCGTAATCCCTGAAAACAGCAGCGTTTGTTCCTGTTCAGCAGATTATTCAGCCTGCAGTGGCTGGATGTCAGCTGCATGAGCTCAGAGGTCCCTGGTGACGCCGACCCGATCTGACCCGATCTGACCCGATCTGACCCGACCTGATCTGACCTGTTCCGGTCCGATCCGACCCAACCCGATCCGACCCGACCCGATCTGCCCTGTTCCGGTCCGATCCGACCCGACCTGATCGGACCCGACCTGGTCCGATCTGACCTGACCCGATC
>NW_015121731.1:0-1022 GCF_001443285.1 Poecilia latipinna
TATTTTCTCGGGATCTCGCGATAATAAGTCGGGATCTCGAGATAATAAGTCGGGATCTCGCGATAATAAGTCGGGATCTCGCGATCTCGACTTAGTTTCTCGGGATCTCGCGATAATAAGTCGGGATTTCTTTCCTTTTTTTTTTTTCTCCATGTCCCCTTAGGGGCTCCGTACCTTACCGGTTGGTGTCGGTAATGCTCACGTTACTTTTTTTTTTTTTTTTTTTTCCTACCCCCAATAAATCTCAAGAAGAAGTGCGAGTAGGAAGAAGAATCCTTTGAGGCTGACCTACTGCGCATGTGTGAAAAGCGTGTTGTCATCGGTGGTTATGGAGATGAGATGGGAGTGCGATCCTTTATTTATACGGTCATGTTGCTGGTAAGATGTCTCCAAAACCCTCAAAAGAAGGTCTTTATGCATCTAGCTGTGCGCTTACAACGAGTTGTGAATAAAGACTCGCGACTGTCCGTCTTATTCGCATTGTAGCCGGGTAAGTCTTCTGTACAATACAGGTAATGTTAGACTAGATGACGTTTGCTATGTTGCAAATGAAACAATTTTAACACGTTAAAGTCAGCGAAAACGTACCGTTTATTGTGTTTAACAATGTTATCTATAGCTAGTCTATGTTGCCTTCATGAGGAGAAATTATGCATGTAAATGTCACGTTTTGGTATGCAGCTGACAAGCTGGATACACTTTCCTGTCAACCCAGAAGTTGTCTTTCTTTTATATTTTCTAATGTATTTACACAATTATGAAATTAACTGAAATATGTTAATTATTTGAGCCCAACAGAATTGTTCAACCAACACTTTACACGTGCAGGTTTAGACTGTTTCTTGTTTATATTTTAGTAACTCCTTTGAACAACAATAAGCAAAATATTTTCGTGTCTGTCAGAGGAATGCCCAAGAAGACGGAATTCACTGCGGTCACCTCTTCAAGTCATGAGGATAATTTCAGTGCCAAGGAGCTGATGGTACATGCACCCACTGTCAGTGGTTGGAGATCCAGCAGGT
>NW_015121732.1:0-1022 GCF_001443285.1 Poecilia latipinna
TTCAGATGGGAGGGGTTAAAGGTCAGAGCTGAGGCCAGAGAAGCACAGCCTTCCTCTGAGACCAAACAGCCTGATAAGCTGCAGACACACAATTCATCACATGATGAGAAGATGAGAACATTGAGGTAGAGCCCAAGGTCTGAACTGGACATTTATAGGAGAGGAAAAAAGTCAAGAAACTGGAGCTTAACCTGTTAAAAACATAAAATGGTAATAAAACTGAATTTCCTTTTGTAGGTAATGAAAATCAATATTTTCCACATGATGGTTGAGAAAGTCTGGCAACTGCTGGTTGGAAAGATCTGCAATAATCTCCTTTGTTCTGTCAATAATCCAGAGTTACACTATCAGTGGAAGCCTGACCTCCACTTTTCTTAATAACTTTCTTTATGATTCTTTCAGCCTGGAGGAAATGAAAATTATCCATTATTATGTGTTGAGATTTAGCAGGTTAACCATGTCACAGTCAGACATCAATTATTATATCAAATAATAATTACATCATCTTTGAAAGCAGGTAAAGGACAGAAATCTGGTTTCACCAGGATTGGTCACATTTTACCTGAGAGTCTCCAGGTTGCAGTTTGGACTCTTCAGTCCAGCAGAGAGAAGCTTCACTCCTGAATCCTGCAGGTTGTTGTTACTCAGGTCCAGTTCTCTGAGACTGGAGGACTGGGAGCTGAGAACTGAGGACAGAGCTTCACAGCTTCTCTCTGAGAGGTTACAGCCACTCAGTCTGAGGAGACAGGGAGGAAATATTAAATAACTAGATAAAATGTATGCTCTTTGTTCCAGTCAACGATGATTGAAAAAAGTCATTTTCCACATCTTTATGATACAAGTATAGTGAACTGGTTTATTCTAAAGTTGGGCCTAAAGCCTTAAAAGTCTGCAATACAGCAGCCAGCAAAGAGACTGGCAAGAGAACCATTAATTTCTATAATGAACTTCATTAATCCAGTTCAGCTTCAACGGAAAAAATAATTTCTGCTGCTAGAACATGTAGCATTATGAATAGTCAC
>NW_015121733.1:0-1021 GCF_001443285.1 Poecilia latipinna
CTACTAATTCACATTTACCTGACTTTTGTCTCAACTGATTATGAATCAAATGCAGCACAACAGCGCCATCTTTTGGTAGCGAGGCAGATTTTTACATCAGATTCCAGTCCAGCCACTGAAAGCAGCAGCATCTTCCTCTGATTATCCAATCAGCAGCTTCCTCTGATCGCCCAATCAGCAGCTTCCTCTGATCGTCCAATCAGCAGCTTCCTCTGATCGTCCAATCAGCAGCCTCCTCTTCTCTGTGGCTGCAGGGGCTGATGGGAGCTCTGGCTCCTCTGCTAGAAACCACGTGGCCCTGGTCTGATCTCTCAGCTCGTCCTTGTTTGGCCTCAGCTGCATCAGAGCTCCACTTCTCCCCAGGTTCACCAGAGGAAACTCCACTGCACACAATGCTTTTCCTCCCAGCTGCTGCTCTGTGCTGGCTGGGTTCAGGTGAGTGTTTCCACCAATCAGGAGCCAACAAAGCCCACCTGGAACAAACACTGTCACACTAACCTTCACCTGTCTGTCTGTGTCTCTACAGCGCTGGCTGCCATGGCAACACAGCTGGTTCAGGACGATCTGACTCTGACCAGGAGATCCGGACAGAGCGTCTCCTTCAGCTGTGGAGGAACTGATCAGTGTGGCGGCTATGCTGTAGTCTGGTACCAGAAGAAAGATACAGAAACATTCAGAGCTATTCTCTATATCACCAGTAATGGTAGAACCCAAAAACCTTTCAATCATCCTCAGCAAGATGATTTCTCAGCTGATAGAAATCAGAACAATTGTTCATTGACAATTGAAAATGTTAAAAAAGATCATTCAGCCTCCTACTACTGCAGCTGTGATAAGTCTGGTTCCCACAGTGAGAAATGATTCCTTCAGCCTGAACAAAAACCTCCAGATGATCAGATGTCAGTTTGTGACATAGAGAGCAGTAAACCACAGCCCAGGTTCACTGATTTCACCTCCATCTCACACAGAGACTCTCTGAGTTTCAGACTTTAATGTTTCATTACTTTCTTATATTTATTTC
>NW_015121734.1:0-1021 GCF_001443285.1 Poecilia latipinna
GAACTGAACATGTGCTTCATAAATACTTAATGATGTCACTGAATGAAACACATTTTAATAATAATACTTCATTTTAAAGGATGTGGCAGAAAGCTGCTGTGTATGAGGTTAATTGTTTAGACCTGAGGACTCTTTCATGAAAGTAAGATTCAGAAATCCAGGATAAGAGATAAATCCAGGCTTTTTCCGTGTCACAAAGTCCAAACCAATCTGAGGAAATGTGTCTATAATGAGCCAGGTCTAAATAAATCAGATGAACGCTCATTCACACATTTTTTCAAGAGACCATGAGATCAGTCACAGGTTCACTGATGCTATAATAAATAAATTGCGTACGCTACACCTTTCACCAAACAGACACAATCTTTTACAATGGAGAATTGTGAAGAATTGAATCACTTCATACTGAAGAGCAAACTGCTATTGGAGCCAAATATGTGTATTTTTGGTGGTTTGGTCACTAGGTGGGGCTGTCGGTTCCAGTATATGAACCAAGAGGTGACAGGTGTTCAACAGTTGACAGGTTTCGACTGCTGTGGTGGAGTCATTGTTAACATTGTTGTTGTGTATCATGGAATAAATTGATTTTGTTAACAAACGATTCATCAAACTGGAACAGATTTTGAATTTGGACTTAAAGAAGATCTGGGATTGACTTTACAAATGTACAACATTAGCCGCTCAGCGCATCTTAACTAAGCAGCAACAGGTCAACGCTTAACTGGTTCAGTATTAAACTGGCTGCTACAATAATAAACAGTAGTGGTGGATTGAGTGCATAATTAGCTCAACATAGACATTTTCAAACCATTCTTAACTAAAAACCATCATAATCATGTCTGTCATTTGCTCAAATGAACAACTTTAAACTCATAAATTAAGAATGGAAGTGAATATGATCATGTGAACCTGACAGTGGGTTGGTTTTCTCTTCCTCTTCTCTGTGAAGCTGATGGTTTTTATTCTCCCTCCCTCATCTGCTCTGCTTTTTGCTCTGTGTGCTGTGCTATCTTTCTTAGAG
>NW_015121735.1:0-1020 GCF_001443285.1 Poecilia latipinna
AAGTAAAATTTAGAAAATAGTTTTAACGTAGGATGAGTTCTTTACTGTATGAATGTCCTAAAATTAAACATTTGTTAAAAATAAATGAGTATGAAACTGTACTTCTGGATTAAAATCTTTAGAACATTTTTGCCACAGCCGTAATGAAGTGTGGAGAATACTTTACCTGCTTTTCTGTTGAACTCTACAAACTAATTTTAGATTAACTGTATGATCCCTACATACTAGAATCTCCAGGAAAAACCAGGTT
Organism: Poecilia latipinna; assembly: GCF_001443285.1. Lineage (NCBI taxonomy): Eukaryota > Metazoa > Chordata > Actinopteri > Cyprinodontiformes > Poeciliidae > Poecilia > Poecilia latipinna. Next base: position 251 of record NW_015121735.1, read on the forward strand.
GACCCATTAAATAGTCAATTAAATTATATTAATGATGTCATCCTTTGTTCCCACAGACCTCCAACAGCCAAGTGTCTCCAATGAAGAAGAAGCTTCTGCCATCCTACAAGTCTGGAGCCTGGCAAGTAGGTCCAATCAGGACCAGAAAGAAGCAGAACATCAGTGGACTGAAGAGGAACAGATGGAACCAGAAACAAAATGGATTAAAAAAGAAGAGGAGGAACCAGAACCTACACTGTTCAAACATGAGGAAATAGAATATCCACTAATATCCGTAAGAAAAGAGGAGCTAGATTCTTCAGTGCTTCAACATGAACAACAGCCACCAGAATATTTACCAACTGGACAGGACCAGAAGGACCTCTGCAGCAGTCAGGAGGGAGAGCAGCTTGTTCAGAAGCAGTTTGTTGCTTTGATTGAGACTTCTACTCTTCAGGGAGATGATGTGAGTGAAGAAGAGACAAGAACAGAGCAGCTTTCCCTTCATATCTGTCCAGTGGTTGAGAGCAAAGATCAGGAAGGAAGCAGCTCCTCCGAGTCAGAGAGTCAGTCTGATACTGGCACAAAGAAAAGACCTTTCAAATGTGACATTTGTGGGAGATGTTACACACAACGGTGGAAGTTGAAAAACCATTACAAAACCCACACTGGTGAGAGACCTTTTTCATGTGAAACATGTGGAAAAAGTTTCTGTCGAATTAGTGATTTGAAAGTCCACAAGAAAATTCATACAGGCGAGAGGCCTTTTTCATGCGAATTATGCAGAAAAA
>NW_015121736.1:0-1020 GCF_001443285.1 Poecilia latipinna
CTTGACTTTTATGTTATTTAATCAGTACGGTTGTTTGCTAGCGGTAGAGCAGATGAACACACGTGTCTGTTATGAACGCCGCATTCCAGGTCGAGTTCTTCGAAGCGATGCCTGTAAGTAGCAGCTTATACTTCAAAACGAGCCTTTATGTTAACATATGATAAAAGAAGTAACTTGTTTATTGAATTAGTTTTGGAAATACCTGCGGGCGATTTGATTATGTGCTACGTCATTGCTAACTAGCAGGCTGCTAAGATTTCTCAGGTCGTTACGTAGCATTGCAGCTCATAGCATTCTGAGGTAGCTGTTGCATCAGCTGTACTTCTAATGTATGTAACTGAATGTAAAACACTTCTGTAAGCTGCTCTGAGCTCATCCTGAGTTGTTTGTGTTTTGACAGTTTCACTCCATTCTACATGGAAATAAAGGAAGAACTAATTAATCCTGACTCGTGTGAAAGGAGTTTGGCTGATGGTTAGTTTTGGTACAAGACACCATAGCGAGACCATTACAAAGTGAATCATTTTTAAATAATACTGGGATCATTATGAGAATTTGAGGTATAGACATTAGGATCCAGTAGATGGCAGTAGTGCAACAATAATGGATGCAAGCTGCCATTGAAATCTAAAGAAGAAGAAAGCGCCTATTTTCATTTAGCACATGCTAGTAGCAGACATGACGGATCAGCACTTTTACTGTTACAGTTACCGTTCGAAAACTACCGTAATCAGTTCTGTTAAATCTAAACTTGGCAACTTTTTCTTTTTCAACCCTAATAAATGTGTTATTCAATTGACCTGTTATGACTCAAATTTTGGGTGTCTGCCCCCCTCTGCTGCATCGCTGTGGAAAACCTGGAGCGGCAGAGATATCTGAGGCTTATATGTGTATGTTTACTGTTTTTTTTAAAAAAAAAACTTTGGGGTTGTGGCTTATAGTCCGGTGCGGCTCATAGTTCGGAAAATACGGACTATCATCCTTCCTGGATTTATTCTGTGAAGAACCCAGAGAGGGTTA
>NW_015121737.1:0-1020 GCF_001443285.1 Poecilia latipinna
ATCTTCAGCCTTTATCCTCCTTTTGTTCTAAATCTGATTTGAAGTTGATTTGTTTGTGTTTAATAATTAGATGTCTGACACCTAAAGCACTTTAATGGAGGAAAATATCCGTTTTTAGCCTCAAAACCAGAGCAAAAGAGAAAAACGTTCAAAGTGTCTAATATTTTATCTGAGACACTGGAGGCTGATGGGAACCTGAGAGAAATCGGTCCCAGTGACACAGACGTGAGCTGGGCAAGAGAAGAAATTAGTTTCTGGAGGAACAAGGAGTCGTGTGATTTACAGTTTTGAGAAAAACGTCAGAATTCTGAAAAAAAAATAAAAAATACTAGTTCAGAATTCAGTAAAAAAAACAAAGTCTAAATTTTGAAACTAAATTCAGAATTCCGAGGGGGAAAAGTTAAAATTCTAAGGTGCTTGAAGCCCTTTTCCACCACACTTCTTCTTTCCACTTAACTTTCTATCTGCTTGGATGCACCTCTTTGTGAATAGTCAGTTTCTTCAAAATATTCAGTGACATCAACAAGATGGATGAAGTCAGCAGTTTTCCCCTTAATTGCATAGAATATTACAATATTAAAAATAATTTTATTGGTCGCATATTCAAAGCTTTAAAAGATATTTTGTGGGCAGAAATTTGAAAAGTTACAGCAGTTATGTGTGTTAGTTGCCAAAGAAAAGTCACTGTTATTTATTCATAAATATAACCAAATTAAATAGCTTATGAGGGGAATATTTAGCTTACAAGCTAAATTTCAAACTAAACAGTTAGTTAGTATGCTGTGTATAAGGAAGTTAAATGTTGAGTCAAATATTTAGTTAGTAAGCTAAATATTTATTATGAAGCTAATATTTAGCTCCAGACTGAATATTTAGTTTGGAAGATAATGTTCAATAAGATAATGTTTTCTAACTAGTATTTAGCTTGCTAATTAAAAATTTAGCTTGAAACTGAATAAATAAGATGGTGAAAATATGACTGAAAAATTAAGTCCCGTATTTTTCCCTGACAGGTTAAAT
>NW_015121738.1:0-1020 GCF_001443285.1 Poecilia latipinna
TCAGGTACCCAATCAATGCCAGCAATAAGCTAGCCAAACAGAACCAGCATTAATTAGCTATCCAATCAATAAAAAAGAATTATTCAGCTAGCTCATCAGAAAAAGCATTAATCAGGTACCCAATCAATGCCAGCAATAAGCTAGCCAAACAGAACCAGCATTAATTAGCTATCCAATCAATAAAAAAGAATTAATCAGCTAGCCAATCAGAGCGAGCATTAATCAGCTAGCCAATCAGAGCGAGCATTAATCAGCTAGTCAATCACAACGAACATTAATCAGCTAGCTCATCAGAAAAAGCATTTATCAGGTAGCCAAATATTGCAAGCAGTTAGCTAGCCAAACAAAAGCAGCATTAATCAGCTAGCAAATCAAAAAAAGGATTTATCAGCTAGCCAATCATTGCCAGCAGTAAGTTAGCCAAACAGAACCAGCATTAATCAGCTAGCAATCAGAAAACATAATAAATCAGTTAGCCAAACAGAACCAGCATTAATTAGCTAGCATTCAAAAAAAAAAAAACATTAATCAGCTAGCTCATCAGAAAAAGCATTAATTAGCTAGCCAATAAGCTAGGCAAACAGAACCAGCATTAATCAGCTAGCCAATCAGAACAAAGAATTTATCAGCTAGCCAATCGGAGCGAGCATTAATCAGCTGCTAATCACAGCTAGATTTTATCAGCTAGCCAATCAGAGCGAAAATTAATCAGCTAGCTCATCAGAAAAAGCATTAATTAGCTAGCCAATCAGTGCCAGCAATAAGCTAGCCAAACAGATCTAGCATTATTTAGCAAGCCAATCAGAAAAGAACATTAATCAGTTAGCCAATCAGAGCGAGCATTAATCAGCTAGCCAATCAGTGCGAACATTAATCAGCTAGCTCATCAGAAAAAGCATTAATCAGGTACCCAATCATTGCCAGCAGTAAGCTAGCCAAACAGAACGAGCATTAATCAGCTAGCCAATCTGAGGGAGAATTAATCAGCTAGCAAATCAAAGCTAGATTTTATCAGCTAGC
>NW_015121739.1:0-1020 GCF_001443285.1 Poecilia latipinna
TGGGTAGTATTACTGGGTGTTTGACTTTCAAACAGAGAGATGACTGCTTCAATCTCCCACCCACGCGGAGAAGCCCTTCAGACCAGATGGGATCAAGACTAAAAAGGGTGCTGGTGTTTGGAATGTTCTTTTCACCTTCTAGTATCTTTACCTCAATTGGGAAGTTTTGTTGTTGAACAATCTTAATCACAGTTTCAGCTGCTCTTTGTACTTCTTCAACAGTTACATGTTCGCTATGTTGTTGCTTTGAGCCTAGTCTCTTGATTCTTGCAATCACCTTGAGAAGTGTTATCCAAGAGGAAAACCGATTCAGGCGTTCGAGGATGTCATTACTGCATTTGACTTCAGTTACAAGCACCTGAATTGTCTTTACTTCAGGATCACCGACAAGCAATTCTGTTGGAGTGCTGAGTGTTAAGTGTAACTCATGCTCCCAAAGAAACCTTGGTCCTTGCAACCAGTTTGTTGAATGAATATCTGAAGCACATAGACCTCTGGATGCATAATCAGCTGGATTTTCTGAGGTTTCAACATACTGCCACTGATTAGGATCACTGTTATCTCTAATCAGTTGAACACGGTTGGCAACAAATATGTGGAACCTGCGAGCATCATTATTGATGTACCCTAGTACAACTTGTGAGTCAGTCCAGAAAAATTCTTGATCTATCTTCATATCAAGTTCACATCTTAGCATAACACTGACTTTTGTAGAAACCACTGCTGCTGCAAGTTCTAATCTTGGGATACTTGTGATCTTTGAAGGAGCAACTCTTGCCTTCGCTATCACAAGACTGCAGTGGACTTCACCCTTGTCATTTATGAACCTCAGGTAAGAACATGCACCATGTCCTACACAACTGGCATCTGAAAAATGGTGCAGCTCTACTCGGACAACATTGTGGAAGTCAGCGGGATGATAACATCTCGGAATTGAGATCTCTTTCAGTCTCTGCAGATCATTTATCCATTTCTCCCACCGTGGCTTTATATCTTCTGGGAGAGGATCGTCCCACCCTA
>NW_015121740.1:0-1020 GCF_001443285.1 Poecilia latipinna
GTCCTAGAAGGCGGTTAGATGGGCCCTTTTTCTTTTTTTTTGAGCACCTGCCCTTTACTGGTCTCTGCACGGCCCTGCCGGACCGGATTTAATCTGCTTTAAAATCCATTCAGCTGCCACTTCCTGATCAGCGAGCCGTCCGTCTGCTCAGAGGGAAGGATGGAGGAGACTCCAATTAATATCTCTAATTATCATGAAATAATAATAAAAATTAATTTTGGACAGATGAAGAACAGGAAGCAAAGAAAGCAGCAGAAATGGACCAGAGCAGGTTCCTGTTTTCGTTCCACCAACTGGTGGCGCATGGGCGAAAATCCCAGACGGTCCGGAGGGGGCAAATGTTTAAAAAGTCTAAAATGGTCCCCCCAAAGAAATCATGAAGGAAACCCTTGTTTTTAAACAATATCAACATAAAAAGGCAAAAGAAACCAAGAACAAAATAAATCTGCCTTTCATCTATGAAAAAAAATAAGAATTAATTTTTAGGTTCCCCATTATTAGAACAATGGTTCAGTCCAAAGTGTAGGAGGAGCAACAGCTGCTGAACGGTACCGGTTCCTTAGAGCCGCTGAAGAGAGGAGCTAGCTGCTAGATGTTAGCTGCTAGCTGTTAGCTGCTAGCTAGCTGTTAGCTGCTAGCTAGCTGTTAGCTGTGGCTCTGCAGCACTAACATAAACCCTCCAGTAAGTAAATGCTTACAGCAGAAGACATGAAAAACATTTTATTTCCTTTCACTGCTCAATAGGAAGAAACACATGAACAATAAAAATTAAACTGCAGTTTATTATTTCATTGGCTGAATCTTGATAAACTGCCTTGTGATGCTTTAAATCAGAACGAGCTAACCTGTTACGTTGCTTTCATAGACTTGAGCTTTTTGTCAAAGGCAGCAAACATCTCATTCATATTTAGCTCTTTAACTCTTATGTTAATAAGAGATTGAAACTGGAGCAGCTGAGCGTTAGCATTAGCCCACAGCATAGGGGCTACTGGCAGTGAGAAAAGAAACTATGCCTTTATT
>NW_015121741.1:0-1019 GCF_001443285.1 Poecilia latipinna
CTGCAGCCAGGTGACTTGCACTGAGGAGCGGCGAAGTGCGCGCCAACATCCGGACAGGTTTCCCTTCTCACCGCCGCAGTTCGACCTGAGGTCCGAGTCCAAAACCTCTGCAGAACCGGGTCAGATGAAAACGCTCCCTGATTCAGATTATTGCGTTCAGAAACGCCCAGCAGCACCAGAACTTTTGGTTCTGGCCGTTCAGAGTCCAATCCCCTGGTTTCAGTAGAAAAACATAGAAAACAGCAGGTTTCATGTCAGAACCAATACAAACACAGAAGAAACTATTGAAGTTGTGCTTTTAGACTCAGACAGCAAAGAACTCTGGGAATTGTAGTGCAAGGCAGCAGGTGGCGACGGCGTTCCCTGATTGGTTGGATTGTCGTAAGATGGCGGCCGCCACCGTGTGAGGGAACCGGAAGACCGATTATGAAAGACTGGGCGTCCCCCACGCAGACAGACTGGCGGCAGCCGTCCAATCAGCTTCGCTATCTCTCCTCTTCCTCAGGACTCGCAGGTCAGAGGTCAGTGACTTTGTTCTCCACCAGGGCGGCGACCTGCTGCAGCCGATAAGCCAGCTGCATCTTCTGACCTGACGTGTCCTCCTCCAGGGACATGATGACCTGGAGACAGGGAGGACAGTGGGACAGGCAGACAGGTTTGTACCTGTGCAGGTGAGAGGTCACATGATGTGAGGGGGCGGAGTTACCTGGTCGTAATATTTGTTGATGTATTTGTAGAGTTCATGAAGAGCAACGAGGCTGTTCATCTCTGAGGCGAAGCTCTGCAGGGAGACAGGAGGAGTGAGACAGGAGGAGAGACAGCTGGTTCTGGTTCTGGTTCTGGTTCCGTTTACCCCGGACAGCTCCGTCAGAGTGGAGTTCATCTCCTGGTAGCATCCTGATGCGGCGCTGTGGATGTCACTGTAGTACCTGAAGAGCGAGACAGAGAGAGACAGGTACTGAGCAGAACCAGGCTGGACCGGAACTGGAACCAGACTGGACCGGAACCAGAACCAGACC
>NW_015121742.1:0-1018 GCF_001443285.1 Poecilia latipinna
CCTTATAGGACTTCAGTTAAACGTTGTTTAACTGGGTTAAACGACATTTTAATTATTTTTTAATTATTAAAATTATTTGCAGCCAATCTAATCCTGGTATATGTTGAAGGTCAGTGGTTGTGTTGGGTTTTATTTTATGTCATAGATGGATTTGACAATAAAGACATTTGATGTTTTTATTGTATGTTGGGGCATTCGCATTTTCTTGGATTTCTAATTGGCTCTGATCCCTTATATTTGGCGACATGTTGAATTTTAGTTCTGCAACAGGATTAAATCTGTTTCTGCTGTGCAAGACTGATATAACTTTACTAATCAGACTACAAATAATAGTGGAATTTTGCAGAAGGTGAGAAATTGTGGAGGGGTTAATGTTATCTAAGAGTAATTTTATTGTGAGGATAATCTCAAAGTATTCCCAGATGTCAGAGATTTTACTCTTGTTGGCTCCATTTAAGACAATCAATCAAATTTATTTGTGTAGAATATTTCAGCAACAATGCAGTTCAAAGAGATTTACATCATAAAATCACAAAAATATAGTTATAAAAAAACAACATAATCTACAATTGAGAAAACCAGTAACAAACATTTTGATGAGTGCCATCAATACACATCGAATATGTTGGTCAATGTTCATTTTATTTGGCCACTGAAGACAAATATCATCCTCTGATGCGTGACCAAATGGACAACAACCCCATGACACAGCAAGGCTCATCGCGCTTTTATTTTGAAAACCGACACGCAAAATGAAGCAGTCACGTGACCCATCCAATGTGAGGCCTTGTTTGTTGCCAGTCATGTGGTTTTCAGCAAGCCGACACAAGCCTAGAAGCGGCTTCATCGGACACGCCCCCTTTTTACTCGGTACAAGCCTCGAAGCCTGGATTCAGGTAGCCCATCACTAATGTTGGCAGAACGCTGAGAACGCTGACGCTATTGCTCCCTCTACTGCGCATGCAGGACACTTTCAGGTCGCATTCTTGGCAGTGTGAAAGGCCTCTGCAAAAAAATC
>NW_015121743.1:0-1018 GCF_001443285.1 Poecilia latipinna
GATAAAAAATGGTCTTCTGCAGTTTGACCTGGTGTGGAGCAAAAAAGGATGGATCAAATACATTTTCTTTAAATGTTATGATTAATACATTAGAGCTAATCAATGCAGAACAGTATATTTTAATTAAATTCCATTTTTATATAAAATATAAATAAAACAAGGTTTTGTTGTGGAAAAAAAATATTTTATCTAGAGTCTTGAAAAGCCCTAATTAGAAACGTATTAAAACAAATACACCCAAAGTCAGGAGGGACATAAGATATAATTTTTTATCTATGTTTTTATTTACTTCTACTGTAATCAGATCTCCATTTACGAGTATAATCTGATTTAAAAGAGACGTGTTTGATCATCTCACAAAATAAATTGACACAGATTGAAATGGAATATATGATTTAGTAAAAATGCTGACTTTATCATCATCATACATGTTTGACATGATACGATAGTCCAACATACTGTACATACAGTAGCAATGACAATAGTTGTGGTTTGTTAGGCAGTGTCATAATATTTAAGACATCAGAATGATTTTAATTCAGCTTCAGTGTCAGGCACCAACACATACACTAAATATAACATTAAATCAGAAGACTAATTATAAAACTAGAAAAAAACAGACACCGTAGTAGTATGAAGTAACGCTCCTGCTACATGTAATACATTCAGCCGAAAAGACGCGATCATGACGAAAAACATGTTTTATATCCATCGGCATCACTTACCTAATAAAATGAAGAAGGGTGGATGTGAAGATATCGCTTTTCTTTGATATTTTTCCTCTTCTCCCCGTAACGCCGGTAATTTCTCCTAAAAAATCTCAGTCGAAAAGCCGGAAAGTTTTCTCCTTCTGAATCCAAGCAAGGAGGGGGGCGTGTCACTCCCGGACATGAGATTGGACAGCGCCACCACGGCGTACTGGTCAAAAATATATTGCGTCCGTAGTGGTTTAGGACTACCATTGGAAATGAATGGGAAATGGTTTAGGGCCGTTTAGCTAAACAATTCTCAGCTGCTG
>NW_015121744.1:0-1018 GCF_001443285.1 Poecilia latipinna
CATAACCCTGAATGGAAATGGCCTGCAAATCCTGAGGACACAAGTCATTTTGCTCTGGAGGATCCAGAGATCACTTTCTTCCAGGAGATGTCGTCCTCATCGTGGACGACTCTGCTCCACGCAACTCTTGGTTAATGGGTAGAGTTGTGAACATTGTTCCTGATAAAGGAGGACTGGTCCGGTCAGTTCGCATCAAGACAAAGACAAACTACCTGGAAAGACCCATTACCAAGTTGTGTCTGCTTCAGGAGGCGGAGACAACATAAACATTTTAACAATCTTTTTCTCTGCTTTCTCATTACCAGTGACTTCCTTTTCTCTAGCTGATTGCTTATTCTAAAGGATAGATTTAGATAAATTAATGTTGAACAATTTATGATTATTTGTTTCTTAGGATTGTTTCTTACATGTTAATATTTCAGATAATTATTTTTGTAATAATTAGGGGCCGGAATGTAAGAGCCATATGAATGAAATGAATGATTATTGAGGTGATGGGAGCCTTTGACACCTGGGTGGTGGGTGTGTCGAGGTGGGCATGGCTGTCACTAAAGGTATGAATGCATACTGGCTGCTGGCTCATTAGGTTTGAGGAAGCAGGTGCGCCGGGGTTGTCATAATTTCTGTTGACCGTGTTTAATGCCGTTTACTGTTGGCACTATTGGATGGTTTGGCCTGGTCAGTCAGTGTAAATCTGTACGATCTGAAGTCAGACGATAAAAGTGGAATAAATAGATGATTGCATCAACAAAGAAGCGGCCTGGAGTTATTTGAAGCAGCGTCGGACAGTTTACAATTCCCCGAGTTAACCCAGTGCGGCCCTCATACATCTTTAGCTTTGCCGCACATCTAGAGGTTTTACTGATAATATTTAAAATGTTCCATGTCGCTTTAGTATTATTTTTATTACTATCCAATAATTAATAATATTCCTTTTTACATGCCTTTATAATATTAGTTAACTTATTTTTATATTTCTTATAGTTTTTTGTATTCAGAAGTTCTGTATTTTATAAAT
>NW_015121745.1:0-1018 GCF_001443285.1 Poecilia latipinna
GGCTTTTATTTTAAAAGAAAACCAACAGAAAGGTGGGGGAGGACATGGAACCAAGGAGCTACATAGCAGAGTTGTAGTTAAGACCACCGAACCCGAGACCGAGCCAAGACCAAGACCAGCACCCTGTGCTACATGACAATAAAATTAAGTGTACCAATCAAAATTAGTTCTCAAATTGATCTGAAACATCCACATTCCCATAAAACACCTAGATATTAAATACTTAGAGCTGAAATAAATTTAACCAGTATCAATTCAAATTCTTCTTCATTCTGCTTTGTTCTCATCTCTGTGCTACAATCCGTGGTGGTCTCCTGCCATCCCTAAAAAGATAATGCCCTGGGCGGTTGCCCATATTGCCCATGTCAGAAACCACAACTGTCTGCACCATTAAACATAGCATTTAACGGTAAACAACGCTCAACTATGAGCATTGTCCGATGCGCAATAAGCAAGAAGTAACCAAGCAGAGAGGGAGGTGACTGTTCTCATCCTCCCTCCTGCTGCAACGTCTGCCACCATGACAGGAGACGAAAACAAAGAGCAATGAGCATGCTCTGTGTTCTTACGTTGTTGTTTTATTTAAATAAATCTACATATTTTTTAATTAAATAAAATAATATTAGCTACTGCAGTGTACCAGAGAATCACAAGAACAAAGAACGGCTCTCAATGAGGCTTCAGTCCTTTAGGACTTAGTAAAAATCCGTCCAGAAGAATCAGATCGTTAGTGAAAGTTATATCACTATACAGCAGACTCTGGTGACAGCGTTGTCCAATATGTGCGACATATCAATCAACATCTCCACACAATAATTCAGCGCAGGAGTGACAACTTTTTTTCATCGCAGATGCAACATGTGTGTCTCTGTACAGCTAGCTTTGCTAGCATCACGTCCACGGATCTTACCTTTCTTTAAGCTTTCCTTCCAAGTGATGCTAAAAGTTGGACGAAGTCCCCACAGGAAGCGAAGCGTTACTCATTTTACATGTTGCCATATCTTATGATTTATGCAGC
>NW_015121746.1:0-1017 GCF_001443285.1 Poecilia latipinna
GTTTCCATCAAGTTTCAGTGATGATGAGGAGGATGAGCCTTCCTCCTCCTGTCATGGCGGCTGCTGCTCGGATTTAAAGCGACAGGCTCTCCTTCCCGCTCTGCCTCCCGCAGCGCAGCGCCTGTCTCTTTAAGGCCTTACGTCGCTTCCTTCAGCGCCCTGCCGCAGACTCGCCATCAGCCTCGCCTCTCTCTGACAAACAGAACCAGACTGGACCGGGACCGGGCCGGATCGGATCGGATCGGACCGGAACGCCATGACGGAAACCAGTAAGACGCACGTGATCCTGCTGTCCTGCGGCAGCTTCAACCCGATCACCAAGGGACACATCCACATGTTCGGTGAGCATCTGGGGAGGCCCGGTGGGGGACGGGGTCCGGGCCCAGGCCGGACCCCGTCTGGTACCGGTCCGAAACTTCTGGGCCCGGTCCAGCCCTGAAAATAACGGGGAATCTGCGCTGGTTCGGCTGGTGCTGTTCAGCACCGTGGTGCTGAAATGACGTCACCTAACCCAGAACCAGCTGCTGATACATTCAGCGGTACCGGTACCGACAGGAAAACAAGTACGGGTCAGATCCGGAGCGCTTCGGGTTCTGCGGGTCCAAATGCGTTACACAACAAACAACCGAACCGGAAGTTCGGGAGAACACCCTGAGGATGAACAAACAGGCCCAACAGAACCAGAACCGATTCTTGGTGTTTGGGTCGAAATGAAAACGTTTAATATAAATATAATCTCAAATTAAAAAAATATCAGAATTAATTTATTGATTATCAGCTGGAAAATATTGATCTGAAATTATCTGGAGGATTTTACATAAATAATTACATTTATGCAAATTAGCGTCTTTATTATTATTCATGGGACGTTTTAAACTCAGAAAATTTAAAACTATCAGATTAATACAAAAATTTAAAGATGATTTGAATATTTTCAGCTTTTCGTCGCCGTCAGTCTGAAACTGAAAACATTATGAGGCAGAAACGACCTCAGATGATCAATACACACAGATCCAT
>NW_015121747.1:0-1017 GCF_001443285.1 Poecilia latipinna
TGCTCTCTGAGAGGATCTGTGGTATAAGTAATTGACATTGTTCCATGCCCATTGACATTAGTCTCTAACAAATTTTGGATAATCTACCAGGTACACTGCAAAGGGCCTGAGTTTCTGTAGTGTAGTGGTTATCACGTTTGCTTCACACGCAAAAGTTCTCTGGTTCGAAACCAGACAGAAACAGATTTTGCATGTTCTCTTCATCACAGGTGTTTACTAAAGGTCAACAAGGTTCTGTGGTGTCATGGTCTGTACTCTGAATCCAGGCATCTGAGTGCAAGCCTCAGCTGACATTTTCATGCGTTGCATCTCACATCATCAACTTTGGAACCTCAAACTGAAACAGAGTAGAGAAGTTCAGTTCCTGTAGTGTAGTGGTTATCATGTTTGCTTTACACGCTAAAGGTCTCTGGTTCAAAACCAGACAGAAACAGTTTTTGTAGGTTTTGCATCTCTTGGGGTGCAGTGAGACAACAAGAGCCTTCCTCTTTTGTGATGGTTCATTTGCCAATCGACTTCAATGTAGGCTTCTTTGAAATCGAAGCTACTTTACTTCAATTACCAATTGGCAGTTCTATGGCGTAATGCTCTAGGCCCGCCGGCCACATGCGGCCCCCCAGCATTTTATAGGCCAATGATTGACTTAAAATAGGTTTTGAGCACGAATTGACTACAAACTACATTTCAACCAAAGCGTCTGGTCCATAACTCTTCAACACGCTGTCAGCTCCCGGTCAGAAAGACGCATTTAGTTCAGAGACCATGAGATGATATTCAGAAAGGATTTTTTAAATTAATTGATTTCAGTTGCCTCTGAGACTAAATCTTTGCGTAAAGTCTATAATGTCTGCCCATGTGACTTGTTTTTATCATTTGTTTGCTTACCTTTAAACACTGATTTAAATATTGTAATTTTTAAACTGAGCAGTAATTTTACATCCATGGAAACTCAAATACAATATTTAAAACTTCAATACATAAAATCAATTATTTAACATTATGAGGTGGTGTTTAATT
>NW_015121748.1:0-1017 GCF_001443285.1 Poecilia latipinna
AATAGACCCTTTTCACATGACGTCAGACAACATCCGTTTTGACTCGATCCAGTGTATCTTTAGTTCCGGTGTGTGGAGTTAACGGTGTTTCTGGACTCTAAAGCAGCTGCCACAAATACGATTTAAAGATATATCACTATTTGCAGACAATTTTTCTTCATCAACATAATCTAAACTGGACAAATTCCTCTCTGAATGATACCAGTTTGACTACGAAGGTACATGTTTTGGTTTTTTCTGGCTGTTAGTTGATATGCTAGGATAGCAATAGTAATTTGTTAGCTGGCTAGCATTACATAGCCTTTCTGTTTTGGAAATAAAATGTATTTAGGCTCTAATCTTAATCAGATTTTTATAGTATAGACTGGGGTTGCCACCCGTCACGTAAAATGCATGATCGTATTTAAACCCTCCTCACTTACGCTAGTTTGACCACCTGCTAAGTAGCGACATTACCTGTAGCCACAAGTCCAAAACTTGACAGTTATGCCAAACACCCACTGCTCCATCACGTCCTGAGAAGTTAAACTCCTGCTACGATCAAGACATGAGGAGGAAGATGCTGTTATAGATAGATAGATATTAACGTTTCATTGGAGAAATGTGATGATCTCTCTCTCGATATATATATATATGTATTAGCTCATTAACTTCACATTTCTCCAATGAATATTTATCAAATGTTATGATTAGAAGGTTAAGTTTCTTATACTTTGTTTTCCTGTGGTTGTAGACTTGGCAGTAGAAAATTGATAACATAGGAATAACACCTTTATATCCCTTTTAACAGGTTACACTTGATTCTGCTGTGGTGCCTGTGGAAACAAAGTGCATGAAGTTTGTGCTGAGGTGGGAAAACCCTGTGGATCACATGGTGGGACTTCTGCTTCAAACTGCTCACTACAGTTTACCACTGCCTCTGTCATCCACCAGTTCACTGCAGACTGGCACCCGCCAAGGACTGTACATGGATGTCTTAAGTTGTAAACCCTGAGTACATACTGTTGAAATAAAATT
>NW_015121749.1:0-1017 GCF_001443285.1 Poecilia latipinna
GCTAACTGGTTGGTCCCCATGTGCAGAACAGTCTTCGGCTTTGTGGCTCCGGCTCTTCTTCAGCTGCAGAGTTCTTTGTCCATCTCGATCTTGGCTCGAAGCTGCCTGAAGGATCCAACCAACGATTCCTCTTTTGCACTCACCTTATAAAGAGTTTATCCACCCTTTTGGTGCATTTGCATTGGCTAGCTTTGTTGCTGTGCCTGTTTCATTGGCTGACTGCTTGGACCGATAATCTCATATTCATCACCATCTTTGGACATGACCTGATGTCTGTACCAGTGTCCCAGGTTGCTCAACAGCTCTCTTGTGTCTAACCTTCTCTTAGGAAAGTTGAAGTTTAGCAATAAGGCCTTGGTCACCTCCGCTCTCCCATCAGTTCCTCTTTCCCCCTGACTTTTCACCTACCATCTACCTCCAACACAACATCAGTGACCTTTGGTTACAGTTACACACTTTACACCATTTCAAGTTCAATGTCAAAATCACATTCATAACCCCTTAGTTTCTCTGATTTAGCATTCACTTATAATATTATAATAACCATTACTTATTAGTTACTCTTATAATCATAATGTGCTATTACAGACATTTCTGAAAAGAAACCAAGAATAATCCATTATTCCAATTATTTGACACCAAAGTCACAGTTACTTCTTTCACCTTTAAGTACTTCCATAAGTACAAGAGTAAGTGTTAAATATTCTTATAATCAAACCAACATCAACCACCGGTTAAACCAATATTAATTATCGGCTTAATCATAAGTTATCATTATTAATTTAAGTATTTTACTCTGGGTTTTATCCAATTACTCAAAATGTTTAGATTTTATTCTTTAAACCTTTAATGCCCTGAATGAGCAATCTGAACTATTTTTAATCACTGCAGGCTGGAAACTTCCTCTTTCTCCAGGAAACCTGCTCTTCCTGTTTCATAACTCTCTTTCTGTCTGACTATGATTTTTTATGATTAAATAGAAAAAAGTAGAATTAAAGCAAGACACAATAACAACAC
>NW_015121750.1:0-1016 GCF_001443285.1 Poecilia latipinna
GGATTTTGGTAAGTGATCAGAAGCAGAAATGAAGAATCTTAAAGGAACAAACTGACCAATCACAGCCTGTGTTGCTGCCATGTGATGAAGCTCAGCTTCAGTGTGTCTTTATTGTTTTCATGCTTCCTGTTCAGTGAAGCTCTGGTGGAAACATTGTGAGTTTCTGTGAAACCTGAAGGTAAAAACTGAACTCGGACGGAAACTAAAAGGAACCGAAGTGAAGAACAGGCCAGCAGCTCTGATACTTCAGGAATATTTACTGTATACACTAATTCATTTAACCAGTAATCACATCATTTATTACTAATTTATTATCTCAGATGAAAAGACTTGCTGTGTCTTTTATTCCAACATTTGGTGACAGAGATAATAAAGTTTAGAGATGGTGATTATAAACTTGTTGATGATGGTAAAGGTAGATGACAGCGATTAAATTCGTCACAATATTCACCAATAATATCATAATTTCCTGTTTTCCTAGAATAGTGCAGCTCCATATTTAGAAGGTGTTTCTTTTATTGTTCTTCCTGCAGTGAGGAAGGAAAGTGATGAACCAGAAGCTTCATTTGGTCTCATGTAGACAGAATCAGTGGTCGTCACTCAGATATGAGGCAGAAACACAACAGCAGGTTTAGACCTGAGGATCAACAGACTCTGAATCTCTGGATGGAGAAACATGGATAGTTGATCTTCATCATGTTTTTCTCTCAGACGTCAGTTTGAATGAATCTTGTTTCTGTTTCTGCCTACAGACAAAAAACTTTCAGATGTTCGAGTTAAGTTTGTGGAGAGAGTTTCTGAGGAAATCCTGAAACAGCTCCTTGATGACCTTCTATCAGATCGTGTCTTTAATTACATGGAGATAGAGGAAATACTGCAGAAGAACCCAATCAGAGCAGACAAGGCCCGCAACACCATAGATGCTGTGATGAAGAAAGGACAGAGAGCCTGCAGACTGATGATCCAACGTCTTCATCACATCGATCCGACTCTGTCCAACCAGCTGAGTTTGTCCT
>NW_015121751.1:0-1016 GCF_001443285.1 Poecilia latipinna
GATGTCTTCTTAAGTTGTAAACCCTGAGTACATACTGTTGAAATAAAATTGATATGCCTTTTGTAAATACATTTTCTCTATCAATGTCTTAAATTGTTAATTATGGTTATTGTTTGTGTAATGTAGTAACCATGTACAGTGTTTAATATAATTATTAATTATTGCATAGATGTTTTAAAGAAACAGCCACAAACCTTATGCCTTTGGTCTGCAATAGCAGCTTTAATTTTAGCATTTCCTCTCATCCACATACTTCGTTGCCAGATGTGTAAAATTTACAAAAAGAAGCAATTTAAATGTAAAAGTTGCACACCTGTAGATTACTCAAGAGAAGCTATTTACAATAGTTTTTACAGAACTATATACAACATCAATTCATTTATTAATAGATACATATAGATATTAATTACAGGATAGATACACAAAGATTTCATTTCTAACACAGCTGCTTGCAGTAATGAGTGTTCATCCAAGAAGTGTGGCTTGCAGGAGCAGGGAGGCTCTGTACTGGTTTGTCTCCTTTTAAATCAAGAGGCTCATGATAGTTTGACTAGGCAGCAGATGTCCCACAGCTGATTGACTGAACCTGCCATGGACAGAGGAACAAGACCATCCCAGACGTGGTAGGTTGTTAGGTAGGCTACTGTTGAGAAAGATGGACAACAAAACAAAAGGAGAAATTATGAATCACATCAGAATATGTAAATTATTTAGCATATTGCACTTAAATCAATATTTAAAATGCTTTTCTAAACAACAGTGTTAGATAGCCGTTATTAGTCATTGTCAATTTACCATTCTCCAACTGTATTCAAAGGAACCAGCCTCCTATCGAGAGTAAACCAGCTAGCAGTAGCTTTAGACACAGTGCCCTAACCCTAACCCTAACCATATCCCTTTAGTTTCACTAAAATCACTGACATCTTCCAACACTCAAATGCTGTTTTATTAAAGTTAATACAGAAAGTGAATCTCTAAACGTTACAGCACTGACAGACAGCGGTGTATATATTTTC
>NW_015121752.1:0-1015 GCF_001443285.1 Poecilia latipinna
AAAAATCAGAAGACTAGAATTCGTCTACTGGAGCTGTTGTCAGTAATCAATAAAACAATACAAAAGAACTGCTTTCAATACCATGTATTAGACAAAATTAAAGTGAACAATACAAGACAAACATACACAGGACCAAAAACAAAAAATATATATACACAGTACTGCGGCAGTCCTTCATTGGTTTGTGCACAAAGGGTCTTGATTTCCCCGCTGGTCAGTCCAAAACCTGACCGACACACATTCAGAAGTCCACGGTTGAATTATCCAGATATTTAAGTTGAAAATGTCCCAGCGCAAGTCCTTTCAGATGAAAAGATGAATAATGGAGTGTGTGCCTGAGTGGTGAGATGGAGGGGGAATTGATACAGACCAGACCAGGATGAAGTGATTCTTAGGGCTCTCCTGGCTCCAGCCAGTTTTCAGAAGCTCGCCATCCTTTAATCCTACAAAGGGATCCCCTGGCCTGTATTAAAATAAACAGGACCAGTAAATTTCCAACCTGCTAGTTAACTAGACTTTTTTCAGTTGCATACAGAAATAAATGCAATAAATCTAATCTTTCAGATCAAATAAAGAACCATTCATCTCATTATCTTAAACATGTAGAACTTAAGTTAGATCATACAACAGATAATGATCACAATTAGCATTGGCTACCACCAACATGCTAAAACAAACAAAACATTGTGTTCACTACTCACCAATTCTATCAATAGTTGGGTGCATGACAGCTTCATGTCTCCAAACTCACCGGATTCTCAGATCTACATGATTTTTATATTAAAAGGTTAAAAAGTGCATAACAAGCAAAGGGATGAACTGACTGAAAACACCAACCTGCAGCTCCTTTGTCTCCAGCTCTCCCCCTCACACCTGACTGAGGAAAGCTGGAGCAGGCCTAAATAATTACCTCAGGTGTGTCAATTGGTTGAATGCACTGTGTGACTGACTGTCACTCTAACCAATGGGGCAACAAGGCAGGACTAAGGGCAGTTTTTTTCCTACCCCGGGTTAC
>NW_015121753.1:0-1015 GCF_001443285.1 Poecilia latipinna
ATGTAACCCGCAATTAGTCATTTAGTAAAGACTTTTATTGTTGCGGGCCCACTTCCTGTGTTGCCCCAAATTCTTCAACTTATTTAAAGCCCCGCCTCCAGCGCAGTTTGAACTACATCACCTGTTCCACTGTGATTGTGGCTGGCTGTTTGGCGTCTTGCTGACAATTCATCCTGGAAATTCACCCAAAATCTCTGAATCCACAGATTTGATCTTTTGGTGAGTTTGGTTGTGTGATAGCACTATTTTTTTAGCCTGAAATTTCTGCTCGATTGCTCATTGGAGCATTGTTTTATTAGAACTGTTGGTGTTGTTACCTGGGCCGTCACCAAGACTGTCACAGCTGATTGTGGGTTAGTACGCCCCTCTCTCTTCACAAAGGTAACCTAATCGCTGGTATTGTGTGTTCTGGCACTGTTGTAATGAAATGTATTAACATAGGATGTAGCTACATTTAAATTGATATTGCGCTGTATATTTATTTTCTTTTCTCATTTTGCTTGAGTATTTGAGTTAATTTTATTTTCCTTGATATTTTAAAAGTTAACTTTGATTTCAACTTTTCAATTTTAACCTTAAATTGATTAGTTTGAAATATGATTGATATTCTTTTTGTCTAAATTATGGTTAATTTAACCTGACTGAAATGTTTAGTTTAATTATTAGATATTTAATAATTGCACATAATTGTTTAAACACTTAATGGGGTTTTTTGGGCCTTTTAGGTCGGGTTTTTTTATTTCATGATGGATCAGATCCTCAGATCCTCTTTGAAACCGATGGCGAGGTAGGAAAAGGACAAGAACTCTGATCTTTGAATTTATTTATTTTGAATTAACTTGTCTCTCACTTTATATTTGTAATTGTTTGTTGTTGTTTGTTTCCCCCAAATCACTAATATACATGCATCAAAACTAAAACATTGCTTTGTGTCTTCATTCACACCTCAGGCTCCTTAAAGAACCATCTTCTGATGCTGCTTTTGTAGCCGCAGTTAGATGCCTCGCCCATAACT
>NW_015121754.1:0-1015 GCF_001443285.1 Poecilia latipinna
TACATTGCTCGTCCTTAAGCCCCGCCCAGGATGTTCATGTGAGATTCGCAAGCAAATAAAGTTGAGTTCAACCAAAAAACAGGAGCTTCAAAAAATACTTAGACTCAACCAAAAACTTAGGTTGTCAACCAAAAAATTCTGATATGCAAAAATAAGTTTCAAACAAAAATTAGTGATTTCAACTTAAAAAAATAAACTCTTTAAACATTTTTTTTGTTTCATAAAAAATAATTTTATGATTAAAAAGTTTTTAAGATTATTTTTTTTGTTCGAATTTTTTTATGATTGAATATTACTTTTTTGTTTTTGACTGAATAATTGTGAAACAAATTTAACTCCATACTTTTTGTTTCAGAACCTCAGCTTGAGTTCTGCTGAGATATTCTGTTCTGCTGTTTGGCCTTAAAATAGTTTTCTGGTACTGATGTTTCTGTTGTCTGATGTTCTTTTTTGCCACACAATGGCTTATCACAACACGTTTGTATAATTATCTGACACAAGTGCACATGCATGCACACTTTGGCACACACTCACAAGCAGAATGAAGTAGCAGTATGAAAGGCAGAGGAAACAGCTGATGACGTAATTGAACTCATCAAAGTGTTTGTAGTCGGGTTTTCTGCCTGTGCAGAACATAAGTATTGGTGGTCATTTGACTGTTTCCTTCCCACCTGTCTTAACGTTGACTCTTGACAAATAATTTGCATCACAACATCATTTGAGTGGAGTTGGATCATGTTTGATATTGTTCATGTTGCTTGCTTGTATTACAGATTGCAAGAAAAAGAGAAGTTTAGACAAACAATGTGAGGTGTTTTAAACAATCACTTATATTGAAATAAACTTGCTGAAAACTAAACCTTTGTCTATAGTAGTCTGGAGGTTCTGGAGCTGAGGTGTTGACTTTTTATCTCCCTCTTAAATCCTTTCTGCAACAGGGAGAAACTACACAAGTGATTCTGACAGTCAGACAGCATTCTGCAACCCTCTCAGCCCTGGAAGATTTAAATAGACT
>NW_015121755.1:0-1015 GCF_001443285.1 Poecilia latipinna
TAAATTGAAGAATTAAAGAGTTAAGAGTGAAATAACTTTTTCTACATAATCAGAATAGTTCTGTAAACTACTGGTATGGGTTTTATATCAATAGGATAATATTTGAGGAGAATAGAGGGGATGCATATTTTGGCAGGCTGGAAATGCATATTGCCCAAAAATGCATCCCTGTGCTAACTTGAAGAATTAAAGAGTTAAGAGTGAAATAACTTTTTCTACATAACCAGAGTAGTTCTAAGAACTACTGGTATAAGTTTTATATCAATAGGATAATATTTGAGGAGAATAGAGGGGATGCATATTTTGGCAGGCTGGAAATCCATATTGCCCAAAAATGCATCCCTGTGCTAAATTGAAAAATGAAAGAGTTAAGAGTGAAATAACTTTTTCTACATAATCAGAGTAGTTCTGTAAACTACTGGTATGAGTTTTATATCAATAGGATAATATTTGGGGAAAATAGAGAGGGGATGCATATTTTGGCAGAGTTAAAATCTATATTGCCAAAAAATGCATCCCTGTGCTAACTTTAAGAAATAAAGAGTTAAGAGTGAAATAACTTTTTCTACATAATCAGAGTAGTTCTGTAAACTACTGGTATGAGTTTTATATCAATAGGATAATATTTGGGGAAAATAGAGAGGGGATGCATATTTTGGCAGGCTGGAAATCCATATTGCCAAAAAATGCATCCCTATTCTAACTTTGAGAAATAAAATGTTAAGGGTAAAATAACTTTTTCTACATAACCAGAATAGTTCCATGAACTACTTGTATAAGTTTTATATCAGTAAGACAATATTTGAGGAGAATAGAGAGGGGATGCATATCGTGGCAGGCTGGAAATCCATATTGCCAAAAAATGCATCCCTGTGCTAACTTGGAGAAATAAAGAGTTAAGAGTGAAATAACTTTTTCTACATAACCAGAGTAGTTCCATGATCTGCTGGTAGAAGTTTTAAATCAATAGGACAATATTTGAGGAGAATAAAGAGGGGATGCATATTTTGGCAGG
>NW_015121756.1:0-1015 GCF_001443285.1 Poecilia latipinna
ATTCCCTCGCAATAAGTAAATATTGCTTATTGCAATCATAGAGATGGAACTGCACATGAAAACAGCCGGTAACACTTTATTTGAAGGGGTGTGAATAAGACTGACATGACACTGTCATAAACATGACATATCACTTGTCATGAACATAAATAAGTCTTCATGAATATTTATGACTGTTGTCATAAAGTGTCATTCGGTAAATAATGACACTTTTAATACAAAGTTGACATTATTCAAAATGTCTTTGTTATGACAACTTGACATTAATCTAGACAGAAATGTCTTCGTTATGACAAGTTGTCATTAACCTAGACAGAATTGTCTTCGTTATGACAACTTGACATTAACCAGGAAATCATGATCAGACATAAATTTGTAAACTTTAAAAATTAGCTGTATGTGGTAATATTATATTGCTCTGCCATTTTGTTTAGTCCTAAATTTCTTAATTTAATTGATCCTAAAGTTTTACAGCAAGATGTCTACAAAACACATATGAACTTAGCATTTCGAACATTATTTAAGGCTGTTTTAAGTAGTGCAATACACCATCTTCACCAGTGAGAGGCAGCAGAGCACGAACAGGCGTGCAACTGTTGGTGAAGAAGAAATCTTCCATATTGTGGCGCAAACCTAACACAAGTTATAACCATCATAGATATAATATAACAGTAGACCCCGCATTGGCCGCTCCGGCGCAGGAAATACGGCGGCCATCTTGGAGCGGTCGTCCTTCCTACTTTGCTCAACCAAAACAGCAGAAGATGCCTCAGCACTGAGGGATATTGTTGTTCTGGTCGATGGATTATTGATGTGAGGGCTCCACAGACAACATTTCACAAGTAAGATGGACATATTATTGTGATTAGAGTATTACTTTACTGTATTTATGTCCATCGGCGAGATACCAGCTAATATTAGCTTTAGTGCTTGGTGTAATACGGGTTCAGCCCCGCTATGAAGGCTAACTGAGATTCCGTAAATCTAAAAAAAAAAATTATTCTCTAACATTGAC
>NW_015121757.1:0-1014 GCF_001443285.1 Poecilia latipinna
TTCAGGAGGCACCAAACTCGGGCCAGGAACTTCTCAAAGCGAGGGTCATCGATGCAGCTGTACCTGTACAGCAGCTCCTGCAGGTGGGACAGGTGAGGACAGATCAGACAGGTGGGGACAGGTGAGGACAGGTCAGACAGGTGAGGACAGGTCAGAGAGGTGGGGACAGGTGAGGACAGGTCAGACAGGTGGGGACAGATCAGACAGGTGGACAGGGTCCTGCTTTTAGTGAGAACACGAGCAGCAGCATTCTGGAACAGCGGACATTAGTCCTCTGATCCTGGAAACATTCCTCAGGTGACAGAAGGGAGACTTTGGAACTGTCTTTTTGTGGCTCTGAAGGTTAAGGTCAGAGGTCATCACTACTCCCAGATTTATGGTGTGATCTTGAGATCAAGACTCTAGCTTTAGTTTATCTGGGATAAATAAAAACGGTAATTAAAGAGAAAAAACCAACTACCTAGAACTATATTGTTTGTTTATAAAACTAAAACATGTAAAATATCTGAAATTATAGATACAATATCCTTGATTTTCATGTTTATTAATCTATTTATTAGCCTTTTGAGCAGATGTGGAATCAGTAGTTTGCGTCAGTCATCTTTGTGCACTCCTGTGGCTAAATGGCAACTGCAAAAGTTGGAAGAAAATCCAGCCAGCTTGTTGTTTTTATTAAAATAGTATAATTAACACTACAACATTCCTTAAGAAATTTAAATAGGGCCTGCTGAAGTGCACCCGTTGCTTTTCTCACAGTATTATCACAGTATTGCACAGCTGAACTTGGTCATAATCCATACAATGTTGCCAATACTGAACATGGTTCATCACCAAAGTGCAATGACTAAAGCATTTGCCATGTCCATCACAATAATGCTATGACTGACCTGTTTCACTACTATAGTACAAGGTTCAGACCTTATGCATGGTGACAATGGGCTCTTTGCACCTCAGCTTCCGCGTTCGGGGTAAAGCGGCTCGATTGTTTCCGATCCAATACAAATATCATTTACA
>NW_015121758.1:0-1014 GCF_001443285.1 Poecilia latipinna
CAAATCCCAACTACAGCATAGAGCAGCTCATCCATGTAGCAGCCATGTAGCCTGACGTAAAAACATTTTGCTAGATGATGTCAAACATTGAGAAGTTTTAATTGTTATCAAACTCGACATTTTGAAGCCAAAAATACCTCAGAAATATACAGAACCACCATGAGAATAAACTCATTTAGAGTTTAAACTCAGTTTCACACAAACACAAACACACTAGCATAAATGTTTGGCCCCCAGGTCGCTATCAAGCTAATTTTCTACTAGCAGCTTTACTAATCTTTACATTACATCACCAAGGCTCATTAAAACAAACCTTCATCTTGGCTTTTTCTATTCTTCCTCTTTCTTTTCTCCCTCCCTGAAGGATAAGTCCTTTTTTGAGACATTGTTTTGCTAATTTAACTTCTGACAGGAGCTTTGGACGTTTGGATGCTCATTGCAGCTCATATTTTAACGGCAAAGCGTGCAGTACCTACCGCGGCCACCAGGGGGCCCCTAAGAGCAATTATTGATTTTTTTCCTTTTTATCAATAAAATAATTTCTACACACATTATAAAATATATATTATTGTAAAAACAAATCACTTAATAGTAAAATTGTGTGTTTTTGATATTATAAAGACATAGAAATTATTAATTTTTATCTAAAAAAAGCAGCTCCACTGAGGGTTCCCCTTAGTGGCCCTGGGGCCCTAAGCGGCTCCTTAGTTTGCTTATGCCTTGGGCCGGCCCTGTTTGAACCCCAGAACCAGCCTGATGATGAAGGTGCCCCAGCAGGTGTGATGAGCTTTGTCAAAAGTTAAAATAAGAAACTGTCTCAACTATTCTCATCTGCAGGATGGAAACTTACTTCCTCTGTCTTCAGAAATCCTGCTGCTCCTGTTTCATGGCTTGGCAGCACTCTCTCTGCCTGACTATGATTTCTTATGATTAAATAGAAATATAATTACAGAAAAGTTTGCATGAGATTTTCTTGACAGAACTCAGACAATAACAGTGTGAAGAAGTATCAAA
>NW_015121758.1:6903-7436 GCF_001443285.1 Poecilia latipinna
GCTCCATTTGTTAAATCCGCTGGATGAGTTACTCCCAGCGGTTTTTAATTCTTCGCAGTGGCGTAGCGTAACTGCCTCCGCAGTGGTTGAGCAGCAGACTGCGCATGTTACAATCTAATTAACTTTTGCATCGTCATTTATTTCCTCAAGATAAACTCCCGGCTCCTCAGATGGATTAACACAACGTTTCATTCTCTTTAGTTTTCTCTGGTCTGTAATGGAGACTTGAATTTAACGCGCTATATCAAACAAAGGTTTCGAATGCGCTTCCTAACCAGAAGCTCCAAAGAATTATTTAACAATATGAGGTGTTCCATTTATTTTTAACATTGTATTTTCATACATTTTATGCTAGGGGTGCCCAAGTCTAGTTTTCCAGAGCTACCATCTGCAACTTTAGATGCATTCCTTCTCTAACACACCTGGATCATTTACTCATTATAAGGCTCTACAGAACTGAGTTGCTGCTAATGAGGGAAGTCAACCTTTTGCCTGGGGTGTGTTTTAGCAGGGATGCATCTAAAAGTTGCAGT
>NW_015121759.1:0-1014 GCF_001443285.1 Poecilia latipinna
AATGTTCTCTTTAACAGGACATGAGAAAAAACTTAGAGCATGGCAGACAGGTGTGACCTCTGACATCACAGCCTGTGATGTCCTCAACTAGTCCTAGATAGAACTGATCTTTGGTCCTACAGCCTCTGATGTCGTAAAGTATGCGAAATCCCTAGAATATGTGAGACATTCCTTCTGACAATAGCTTACACTGCATTATTTGGTGTTAGACAACAGACTTATAGCTAGTTAAGAGGGGCTGACCTCTGACCCTGCAACCGTTGATGACTGTCTCAGGCAATTGTTCTGAAGGAAAACAACAGTTTAACTGTTTTACTGCAATATTTATGGTAGCACGACTAGTCAGTGCTGACTATGAGTTTGTAATTTCCTTCATCCGTTCCAAAAACAGTCACTTAAATTTTAAACTCTACAGATACTTTCTGTAACACCTGCTAGTGGGATACATTTCAGTAAAAGTTCCTCATCTGTAATTGTATTTCTTAAGGATATGTGTCAGGTAGTAAACAGGCCTACATGAGGCTACTCAAATTTAACTTTTAGCTTTCTGCAGTTAAAGTGAAAGACAAACTAACATCGATCCCTTTCCAGAATTTGTCCTCACATCATTGTGAATGCTACTTTGCTTCAGTCTTTTTTTTTTTCTGTTGTTGAATCAGCACTGATCTTCTCAGTGCTTCATGGTTTCTCCAAAATAGTAAAGGTTGGTACATTTGAAACTCATATATTTTTTTTTATGCAACACTTGCTAGTGTGACACATTTCAGTAAAAGTTCCTCATCTGTAAATGTATTTCTTAAGAATATGTGACAGCGACTAAACAGGCCCAGGTCAGGCTGCTGCTCATATTTATCTTTCAGTTTTCCCCAAAGTTTAAAGTTTTTTTTTATACTGTACAACCACGCTCGAAGAGTTGCTCCATCATGGTAAATTGTTTTGTTACCTTTAAAATTATCTACAGCTTTTGTCTCTGACTTATACGCTGTTTGCTTTTTTTGGCCCTAATGATTCTTT
>NW_015121760.1:0-1013 GCF_001443285.1 Poecilia latipinna
TGTGGAGGATGATAATAAGGACCAGCCACCAGAGAAAGAAGTTCCTGTTTGACCAAAGAGAAAGAAGCAGATAAAATATTCCCCAAGAAAATTAGGTAATTCGTTTTTGTGTTAATATTTTCACCATGTGAAGTGAGGTGGGACAGCCACCTAAGTGGGGAATGGGGAGCAGGAATCAACATTCACCAGCTGAGTTAAGTTAGGTTTTAGGCAACTAAAACTGATGTTAAATCTATTTATTTATTAATAAACTTCTTGTAAACATCAATAAGCCAGAGTATCTGGTTGGAAATAATTTTGAATGCTCATTAACATACACTCATGTGCCTAAAACTATACATTAAATGATGCATTCTGAATAACAACAGTGGCAGTCTGTCTGAACTTCTGCCAAACAAATATTTGATCAGAATAATTTTGTTCAGCTCCAGTTATTATTCCACTTGTATTAAGAAATAATTGTATTGCACTTTATGACAACCAGTCATGTTAAGTAGGCATTTGTCTGCCAGTCTACCATTCTGACAGTGTGCAGCAAGGGACATTTTTGAAATGGTATTTAAATAAATGCTGGAGTATGATGACATTGTTTTTTGTTTTTGTTCTTTTTTTAAGTGACCACAATGAATTGAGTCATCACCGACCTTGATGTCCAGAAGTTTGTCACCAAGTTTGAATTCATGAAAAGGCTTTCACCATGATTACAGCTGTTCTTGCAATAGTTAATTTCTGAGCATTTCTGGACACCTTCAAAGAGCTGCTTCCAGGAAATGAAGACAAGAAGATCTCCTATTTTCAGAGCATTACAGGAAGGATATAACGAAGGAGATGGCTGACATAATCAAAGCAAAAAATGTTACTGTTGAAAGAACCTATTTTCTTTAGTTAAAGAATAAGTAATTCTGTTTGTTTTTCAATCAGCATTTCAGAGTAACAATATGCTGACCAGATGTTAAACCCTCTGAAGAACAAGTTATCTTTAGTTTTATTCCAATGTACAAAGGGTTTGTTCT
>NW_015121761.1:0-1013 GCF_001443285.1 Poecilia latipinna
CAGATCAACACGACAGCGTCCCACCTCAGACTAACGGGACAGTGTCCCACCTCAGACCAATGGCACCAACGGGACAGAGTCCCACCTCAGACCAACGGGACAGAGTCCCACCTCAGACCAACGGGACATCATCCCATCCCAGATCAACGGGGCAGCGTCCCATCCCAGACCAACGGGACATCGTCCCATCCCAGATCAACGGGACAGTGTCCCACCTCAGACCAACGGGACAGTGTCCCACCTCAGACCAACGGGACAGTGTCCCACCTCAGACCAATGGGACCAACGGGACAGAGTCCCACCTCAGACCAATGGGACCAACGGGACAGTGTCCCACCACAGACCAACGGGACAGAGTCCTACCTCAGATCAACGGGACAGAGTCCCACCACAGACCAACGGGACAGCGTCCCACCTCAGACCAACGGGACAGTGTCCCACCTCAGACCAACAGGACAGTGTCCCACCTCAGACCAACGGGACAGTGTCCCACATCATATCAACGGGACAGAGGTGGGACGCTGAGGTCGCTGATCAACGGGTCTGAGGTCCCGTTGGTCAGACCCGGGATGAGGACGAGGCCTCCCTGGAGGCCTCATCCTCCGGGTCCGGGTCCGGGTCCAGCGAGGCCTTAACCTACAGACACGCTCTGTGACAGTAAAGCCATCTGTTGCTGTAACAAGGGCCGGGCCGAGGTGCCAGAGCCCCACTAGCTCCACTGCAGGCTTAATACGCCAGCTGGCACCCTGCGGATGGAGATTACGAATGTTGTAGTTACATCGGATCATAGTGAGGTCGCGGCGAGTTAATCCAGCCAATTCAGCAGAACGCCATTAGGCTATTAGTTTTACAGGTTGTGTTAGGGAAGCTTTGCTGCACACAAAGGATTGTACAGATTTACCAAGTTTAATTCTGCTAAACTTAGCTTTAGTTCTATATCATCCATATCAAGTTTGATTTCTATTTTGTTTTGATTTTTTTTTTTTTTTTTTTTTTAAGTTTCAAAAAAAAAA
>NW_015121762.1:0-1013 GCF_001443285.1 Poecilia latipinna
ATAGGCTATTTAATTATATTTATTTCTATGCAGTTTAATTAATATTCAATAAGTTAAACAGAGAATCCAGATCCCATCAGACTGTGGTCCCAATAACTACATAAGATCCATGAAGTTAAAGGTTAAACCTGCTGGGTCTGAACAGCCTCATAACTTCCCTTCAGTTCACATCTGGAGGAGAAATCTGGGCTGGTTAATCGGTCCAGTTGGATCTGTCTGATCCAAACCAATTAACTTTAATCAGAGGCTGAATTAAGCATTTTATTTAATCATGATTTCACTGCTTTAGTCCACCATCTGAATAAACAATGTAACTTCTCCTGTTTTTAGCTTTTGCTCTGAAGCTAAATGGACCTGTGAGCGTTTCACCCCGTCTGCTTTCACAAGGATTTTTGGGAGGTTATAGTTTCACTTCCCTGCTGTCCAACCGTGACGTTTGCTACGTTCCTCCTCTGTACAGAAAGGTGAACCTTTCTCACTTTAATCTACTGAATTCACCACAGGTGGATCCGACTGACTCTGTGGAAACGTCTGAAGGATGATCTGTGGAAACAGCTCAACTTTTACCAGAACAGTATCAAGCAAAGCCTGTGAATAATAAACTAGATTTTTGGTTTACTATAAAAGTAGCAACAATTTTAACTTTTCCACATTATCATGAGGTATTTGTGTGCAGAATTTTGAGGAAATTAATTTAATACAATTTGGAAAAAGGCAGAAAGAACAATGTGAAAAAGGTGAAGCTGTGAATACTTTACAGATGTGCTGCATGTTAATACATTTCTAACTTCCTCGTTGGTCTTTACATCACTTCCTGCTCACTAAGAGCCTGAGCTGCTGTCACACAGAAATATTCCACTTTCTTCCAAACTTGTTCCTGCATCACATTCAGCTTTAAACAGACTGAATGTCAACACCAGCTGGACTGAGTGAATCAATAAATCTTTTATTTTATTGATCGCTCCAAGCAGGTTACAGTAAATCCACATTTACACACATGTGCAGATCAGTTG
>NW_015121763.1:0-1013 GCF_001443285.1 Poecilia latipinna
AAAGCAGCACGTAAATGGGTGTACCATAATGTCTTGAGCGACCGCGCACTTGTATATTGTGTGCTGGGCCGGCTGCAGTCAGAGCCGGCTAGCTTTACCGCGGTAACCTAGAGCCCGGCCAGCTGCTCCCCGCCAGCTCCCTGTCTGCTACCTGTCAGCGGTAGTAGACGGGTCCGAAAATGTCAGAGCAATATTGCAATTAGATGATGTATTGATGAACCGAGCATATATTTGAGATTTACATACTTACATTCTCGCCTAAAAACGTCCGTGACCAAATCACATTGTGTCATTTAAAGTGCTGTGACGTAATCAGCCTACAAATCCGTCCTTCGAAGGATGCAGACCCTGAATTCGGACACACCCATGGAATTAGTGTGGCCATTTCAAATGAAGCTCTGTGCCACCAACAGGTGCAGGGCATTAATTACCGTAGCAACAGAACACAGAGCAGAGGAGCTGTTTTGGATTACAGAGGAGCTCCTTCGGACTACAAACACGCCATCATTGTAGTTCTAACTATGCCTGAACACTCAGTTATTAACAGGGGGTTGAGCAGAATGTCAGAACTAATGTCGGAACTGTCTGTCACTCACAGCTACACTTGGCAGGGGATTAATTACCGTAGCAACAGAACACAGAGCAGGGCAGGAGGGCTGTTTAGGACTACAAACAAGCCATAACTTTAGTTCTATCTATGGCAAAGACTCAGTTAAAAGAGAAGCCTGAGCAGCATGTAAGAACTACAACGTGGCGGAACTGTCTGTTACTAGAGAGGAGGACTTGGCTGGTTGTCAGAACCATAGACATAAATACGTAGACGCCTCATGGAGCGGGTCGGCCCGTTGATGCGATACGTCACAGCGTCCACCATATTGAATGTGGAATATGTGCCACTAAGCTAATACAAGTAAAAGGACCGAACTTCAGAAATTGCCATTCTACAAAGTAATTTAAATTAATTTCTGTCATTGACACATTTTCTCACACACATTAATATTTTTGGCAATCAG
>NW_015121764.1:0-1013 GCF_001443285.1 Poecilia latipinna
TGCCGTGTCCTGCGCCTCTACAGCAGGCTCCCTCAAGCCATGGACCTTCCCTTCTCCCTCCCTCTCGGAACCAGGAGCGCCCTCCTCCGTCTTCGCTCGTCGCCTCCATGGACTCTCTGCAACGTTCCATCTCATCGTTATCTGTCCTGCTACAACAGAACGCTTCCAGTGGCGTCGCATCAGCTTCGATGCCCCTCCTGCCCGCAGCCGGTCTCCCTCTGCCAGCGTTCACCTTCGCCAACGCCCATCCTCTACCCGCTTCTGGTAAGCCTGTTCCCCTGTTTACCCTCTTTTCTTTCACTTGCTGTGCTGATTGTTTCTCCCGACCTCTTCCTCCCTTTAACAGGCGCCGCATATACGCCTCAGTACTCAAACATTTCCCCTCGTCTCCGTTCTAAGATTCTTCAAGGTCAATACATTAATTTAGCCTCTATCCTCCTGCCATCCCCAGCTGCTGATCACAGCATCGCTTCTTCGGACCAATTTTCTGCCATCATTAAATCCTCTGATCCCCACCTGGCAAAGGATCGGTCTATCGGTCAGTTCGTGGCAGCCTTTAGCATTCAGGGACGTCATTTGTTCTGTTTATCCTGACCGCAGGATTGAATTGGACTCCTACCTGGCTTTGATCACTGATCTTCATTTGCAATATGGCCGGTCCCTTTTTTATCAATATCATAAAGCTTTTGCCACTAAAGCTGCTGCCGTTCTTTCTCACTCCGGTCAGATTCTCAATTGGTCCATTTTAGACATGGAAATTCTTGTAATGCTCACTGAAGCCGCTTCTTGTCACCTATGCGGAGTACTGGGTCATCAGAGTGCTTTTTGCCCCTCCCTCCCTTTCAAGCCCGGTCCTCCCGTCTCCGTCCCTCCGCAACCGTTCCTGAAAGCTGTCCCGCTCGACCGTCGAGGCAGACAGGTTCAAGTATTTAATAACATGCCTATCTGTAATAACTTTAATGAAAGCGTCTGCTCCTTTCCTAACTGTGCCTTTCTTCATGTATGTAGCTTCT
>NW_015121765.1:0-1012 GCF_001443285.1 Poecilia latipinna
AAATAAATAAACTTGTAACCTACCTTCAATCTGTAGCTTCAGTTTGTTTCTTTGTTTCTGGACTTGATCAAACCTTTTTGAGGCTCTTTCAGTCAAATCTCTCATTTCTTTTCTCAGAGTTTCTCCTTGACTTCTGTCAACAGAACAGTGTCTGAATCCATTGTTTGTAATCAGGGTCTCAATTTTCTCTAAAAGCTTCTTGACTTGATCTCTATCTTCTCTGTTACTGATGTTGAGAAAATGTTTTCTGTTTCCACATTGTTGAAGAATCCACTGCAGGACTGGATTTGTTCTTATTATGGACTCAATCTCTTCATCACTACATGGAGCGACTGCAGTGAACACGACGATGGTGTGACTGAAAACATCTGCATTGAGAAGCTCCAGGTGTTGCTTTAGTGATGCTTTGACAAGCTCAGGTAAATATAAACTGACAGGAATGACCAGAAGAAAGACATGAGGTCCTGGTGGACACAGATGGACACTGTTCTGGATTTCTATCTGATCCAGTTTTGGAGTGTTTTCTCTCGGCCATGTCCACCACCATCCTGGAGTATCAACCACTGTGACTCGTCTGCTGAACACTTCCTGCTGCTTCGCTTCACTCTGAGCTGTTCTTCTGCTGGTGTTGAAAACATTTTGACCCAGGATGAAGTTTCCAGCTGAACTTTTACCACTGGGAATTGCATCTGATCTTCCTCCTATCAACACAATCCTCAACTCTGTAGCAGAATGGCTTTGTGCTGTAAAGAGAAATAGGGAGTTAGAAACACCTACTTTGTTTATACCAGCACAGAAATGTACTTTATAAGTCCACTGTATATTCCTATTGAAACATTTTTCTAATAAAGTAAATATCAATAACATTTACACACACAATTACATTTAAAATAAACCTAAAACAAAAATAGCTATGAAAGCAGATAGGTGGTAGTTTTTCAACTACCATCTATTGCATAAAGTCAAAGTCGTTGATTTCAACATATTCAGCCATTAAAATTAATGTTTAAAG
>NW_015121766.1:0-1012 GCF_001443285.1 Poecilia latipinna
CACACACAGACACACACACGCCGACTTTCTCCAAACTGCGAGAAAGCAGGTGTTTATACAACTTTTGACGGGAACCTTTAGCAAGTAAATTATGAGTTAAGGCTTCCTTCAATCTTATTTCAGTGTTTCGCATCAAATTGTGAAGTATTTCAGGTTTGGCTGATAATTATGCAGCAAAATAATCATTATTTCAGAAAAAATAGCGGAATTGAGAAATACTGCTTCATGTCCACATGCCCCCACCGATCGTCGTGTCTTCCTCCTTCCTGTAGTCACACATGTCCATGTCTCCTCCCCTCCCACCCCCCATCCCAAGATAAATAAGTATGTAAAACAAAAATATTTGCGGTGTGGTGACTGTCTTTTTAGATGAATCCAGGCTACTCTGTAATATCTGTCATTAATACCATAAAATTTAAATCTATCACAAGTTGAGACTTGGAGGTTTGAAATAAAATTAAATAAAATAAAATAGTGCATTTGTCCACTAGATCAGGGGTGTCCAGAGTCGGTCCTCGAGGGCTGGCCTCCTGCACATTATAGTTCTCTCTCTTGGTAGTGAACAACCTTTTCAGCATGTCGATGTTAATGAGCCATCATTTGATGCAGGTGCGTTAAACCAGGGAGAGAACTAAAACATGCAGGACGCCGGGCCTCGAGGATCGACTTTGGACACCCTTCATTTACCAAATGGACCGTTTCCCAGAGCAGCCGAGATGTTAGATCTGGTTTTGCCAAGTCTCCTTTGCTCACATTTGATCCCATGCAGAAGAAGTGGAGGTGATGAAGAACATCAAAAGCTGGATGTCTGAAAATGTTTTTATTTTATTCAAATATGGACCTTGGTTCTGATCCAGAACTTGTTGTTTAATGTAAATAAACGGAACAAAATGGCAGCGGAGACGCTTTAAAGCAGTGTATTTATGGAGCGGTGAAGGTTTGCACCGATGTCCAGACTTCAGCAAAACTTAAATCGGTTTTAATTGGACAAAAAATGAAAAATCAGTCAGAG
>NW_015121767.1:0-1012 GCF_001443285.1 Poecilia latipinna
TGTGATGTCAAAAAATAAACAAAATGATGAACTGTGATGTCAAAAAATGACCAAAATGACACATACCAACTATGATGTAAAAAATGAGATAAAATGACATACTAAATTATGTCAAAAAACAACCAAAATGACACAAACTAAACTATGATGTCAAAAATGAACAAAATGATAAACTGTGACATCAAAAAACGACCAAATTGACACAAACTAAACTATGATGTAAAAAATGTTAAAATGATACATACTAAATATGACGTCAAAAATTAGCTAAGATGACGTACTAAACTATGATGTAAACAATGAGATAAATGACACATACTGCACTATGTCAAAAATGAGAAAAAATGACATACTAAATGTGACGTCAAAAAACGACCAAAATGACACAAACTATAAACTATTATGTGAAAAAATGACCAAAATGACACATACTAAACTATGATGTCAAAAATAAGAAAAAATGACACATACTAAACTATGATGTCAAAAATTAACAAAATGACACATACGAAACTATGACGTCAAAAAATGACCAAAATGACACATACTAAACTAGCGGTTCTCAACATGGGCGGTACCGCCCCCCAGGGGTGTTCAGAGTACAGCAGGGGGTGCTGACGGACATTTTTACAAAAGGGGGGCGCTGGAATGCCTTTGGTGGGAGTTTGGTAGAAGGTAAACTTTACACCTTAAATGCACAACAATGCCAGTTTAGACTTTGAGCAACTTGGTAAAACTGTATTGTGTAACATTAAACCATGCTTGGCTGCAACAATATACATGGTAGCTCTTCTTCTATTCAGTGTTTGTAGCTTCTGTTAGCTTCTTGGCACAGCTCCGTTCTCCTGCTACTGGTAGCTAAAAATCACGATACCCTGACTTTGTATCCCTCTGAAAAATGAACCCATTTAAATAAAAAAATCCCTCCATAGTGATAACACGATAGAGGGCGTTCATTTTATAGCAATAACATCGGAGCTGTAAGTGGTCCTGTATGAAACTGGGGTGATAG
>NW_015121768.1:0-1011 GCF_001443285.1 Poecilia latipinna
AAAGTAAAAAAAGGGGAATACAACAAATGACCCCAAATAATGTGAGGTCACTTACACTAAATTATACATGAAATGTGTCATGAATTGCAGGTTGTAGAAGGTGAGGCAACAGGGCCAAGCGCAAATCGTGACACACCACCTACTAATGGCACTTCCAGTGGCAGGTGTCATTATGTGCCACAAGTGGCACTGTTTTCGGGTCTAGCTGTCAGTGTTGCCACTGACTTCGGCTGACCTCGGCACCTCATACTGGCACTTCCGCTGACACCTGCCATTAGTGCCACTGCTTTCGGGGCTAGCCGTAAGTGTTGCCACTGGCTTCGGCAAATGGATCACATATCCCATGATGCTTTATTACCAGTAGAAGAAGAACTGGTAATAAAGACAGACGAAGAAGACAGAATTTAATAAGAGTTTTTTTTCCCAGAAATACTTATGTTAGCTGAATTCCTACACGTTTTCTATATCATGTATGATTCGTTCTTCCTATTTATTCACTAAAGTTCATCTGAATAATCCAGCCGACTCCTTCCATCTTTGAATTAATCAAATACACAGCAGGTATCAGGGATGCCATTGGTTTCAGCACCTCTGTAACAGCTGAGTCTGGCCTCCACTAGAGCTGCCGTTAGGTGTCCAGGATGTTTCAGAGCTGTCACAACTGGTGCCGATGTTTTGGGGGATGGCAATGACAGTTTTTGGAAAACGTGTTACTTATATTGCCTGTTTATAAATTTTTATTTCAATGGTAATTGTATTGGTTAATTATCCGTTTAACACCTTGAATATTTTTGACTTAATTTAATTGAAGGAAGATGGCCAAAGTAATTGAATCTACCACTGTCACTATTACAGTGGAACCTGTTGAACCCCGTTGGGTTGCCAGATAGGGCTTTGGCCAAGATGGAAATACGTAGTAGTTGTGTAAAACGTATATTGTAGAAATTAATAAAGTTTGAAAAATAATTTTTAAGGGTAATGATTATAATTTCTCATGGATGAATAATAAGT
>NW_015121769.1:0-1011 GCF_001443285.1 Poecilia latipinna
TTTTTGGTTGAAACTTTTTTTTTGATTGAAACTTTTTTTTTTTTGTTTTAGTCTCTTTGACTTGAAGAAATATATTTAGCCAAACACACCCGGCCCCTAAAAGCAACACTTCCTTCCCTACCTGACCTTCTCTGACTCAACACTTGCTGGTCTCTCCATCCTCATGCTCTGATCGTCTCTAGCAGCTGGAGGAATCAGTAAGACCTACAAGCCTGTCCTGCTTCAGCTGCACTCTGCTGGTCATACTAGAATGGGGAATTAGGAGAACACCAATTTAATTTAATTTAATATCATAACACAGCAAAAGGCATATTACATCTAATTCGGAATAAAACTAAGTACAAGACAAACACCCACCAAATAATAAAAAACAGAAATTATGTGAATATCCTCCTTCGGCCTGTGACCTACCAGCTTAGTTTTACATTTTACATCTGGAAGAAAATGTATATATTTAAGAGTTACGTTGCCTCCCCTCATCGACAGCACTGATTATGTGCTTGGTAAATAAATCATCTGCACAGTCACTTGACGTGTGGTGCAGATTAATGTGGACCTGATAACATTGGTGCAACGATCCGCTGTTTTCCCATTTTAGCTTCAATGCTAGTTAATACACACACACACACACACACACACACACACACACACACACTGAGGATTGCGCAACAGTTTTTAACACATATTTCCTCCAGATATATTTGGTATTTTCCACGCTTAATGCCACTCGACAGAGGTGCGCTGGTTAACGAATTCAACATAAAGACAGGCGAATATTACACAAGCCTAGTTTATGAACTTTACCTAGTGCTAACATTAGCTAGCACAATATGCTACCGGGGATCGCGGCAAAATATGTGACTGTCGTCATAAGTTGAGTAAGATTTCTTCTTTGAAACAGGGTGGACACTTTAGAAGCTGCTAAACGGTGTAATTTTGTGAAGATTACTTACCATCACATTCTGTGTCCCGTCACCGAAGCCCTGCAGTTCGGGACAGAGTTCTGAGATC
>NW_015121770.1:0-1011 GCF_001443285.1 Poecilia latipinna
GTGGAAGGTCTCCATTACAAATGTCTGCAAAACTTTTGTCAATATTCTGCTAATGTAAAAAAAAAACTATTTCACAAATGTGTTTCCATTAAATAAGAAACGCAATTAAGAGTGGCACATGAATAAGTTTGTCCACGCAGTAAGTCATTAAAAAAAAAAAAACATGCCACACTCATCCTCCTACCACTTCCTGCCATCTTGTTCATCTTTTCCGCCAGTAGTAACATGGCGCAACACGTGACTCATGTGACGTCCCTGGCCTGTGGGGGCGCTGCACCAGGAATTACTGAAGGAAACGACAGGAAAACATCCGAAGAAGATAGTAGCACATCTTCCTTCTTCACAAAATGTAAACAAAAAAGGAGTGAGGTCAGATTTTAGTGACTGTAGGATTGCTTATGGTCTTTGCTTAAAGACCACAAGTCATTTCTCCCACTAGCGCTAGACTCTTGCGTTTGTTTTGGTTATATTTACCCAGAATGCCCTCCGCTGTAGTCTGCTTCCTGCTTTTGGAGCGGACTGTGGTCCGCTTGCATCCACATATGCATTCGAATCGCACCAGAGTTCACTTCAGTCAAACCGATACTCAGGTTTGTAGGTGGTCCAGAGTTTGATATTTTTTGGTCTGCATCACCACACATCCCCAAACAAACCAGACTTTCTGGGCAAACAAACTAGAATTTGATTAAAGTGGACTAAACAGGGCTGGTGTGAATGCACCCCTAGGGTGACAAAAGAGAAATCCTACAACCACTAAAATCTGACACAACTCCATTTTTTGTTACATTTTGTAAATGAGGAAGCTGCACTCAGTGTCTTCTTTCTTCATGGGTTTTGGTGTTGGGTTGGTGTTAATGCACCCTAAGTGGATGGAGCTTCTTCTTTAAGATTCTGTGTCTAAATGCCAAATTATTCTTCCTGCCGTTGTGTAATTTCCCATTCTTTGTATCTGCTAAAGGTTAGGCTTTTGGCTGTCTTCTATTTAACTTTCTGCCATTACTTTAAAAAAAA
>NW_015121771.1:0-1011 GCF_001443285.1 Poecilia latipinna
TGTTCTCTATAGGTGAAAGATCTGGACTGCAGGCTGGACATTTCAGTACCCGGATCCTTCTCCTACGTAGCCATGATGTTGTGATTGCTGCAGAATGTGGTCTGGCATTATCTTGTTGAAAAATGCAGGGTCTTCCCTGAAAGAGATGACGTCTAGATGGGAGCATATGTTGTTCTAGAACCTGAACATAGTTCTCTGCATTAATGGTGCCTTTCCAGACATGCAAGCTGCCCAGGCCACAAGCACTCATGCAACCCCATACCATCAGTGATGCAGGCTTCTGAACGGAGCGTTGATAACAACTTGGGTTATCCTTGTCCTCTCTGGTCCGGATGACATGGCGTCCCAGTGTTCCATAAAGAACTTCAAATCGCAACTCATCTGATCACAGAACAGTCGTCCATTTTGCCTCACTCCATTTTAAATGACTTCTGGACCAGGGCAAACGGCTGAGCTTGTGGAGCTTGCTTAGAAATGGCTTCCTCTTTGCACTGTAGAGTTTCAGCTGGCAGCAGCGGATGGCACGGTGGATTGTGTTCACTGACGATGCTTTCTGGAAGTATTCCTGAGCCCATACTGTTGATTCCTTGACAGTGGCATTCCTGTTTGAGGTGCAGTGACGTTTAAGGGCCCGGAGATCACGAGCGTCCAGTAGAGTTTTACGGCCTTGACCCTTACGCACAGCGATTGCTCCAAATTCTCTGAATCTTTTGATGATGTTATGCACGGCTGATGATGATAACTTAAAAGTCTTTGCTATTTTACGCTGGGTAACACCATTCTGGTATTGCTCTACTATCTTTCTGCACAACAATGGTGGAATTGGTGATCCTCTTACCATCTTGGCTTCAGAGAGACACTGACACTCTAAGAAGCTCATTTTATACCCAATCATGTTGTCAATTTACCTAATTAGTATTAATTGGTCTTCCAGCTTTTTGTTATATGTTCAATTTCCTTTTTCCAGCCACTTATTGCTACTTGTCCCAACTTTTTTGGGATTTGTAGACA
>NW_015121772.1:0-1010 GCF_001443285.1 Poecilia latipinna
TTATCAAACCACTGATAAAAAAGAACAATCTAGACAAATCACTGCCTGCTAACATACATACATGTTATGTATGCAAGTTTTTCTATATGTATGCATTTTATGCATCAACAAATGTACTTAATCAAATGTCTGTTTAAAACAGACATTTGATACATTCAGTTTCTATGCACCACAAATTTGGAACAAACTTCCAGAAAACTGTATAACAGCTGAAACACTGGATGCCTTTAAATCTCAACTTAAAACCCACCTGGTTAGAGTTGCTTATGGCTAAATTAGGGTTAGAGTGTGGGTTTTGATGTCATCGATGTTTTTAATGTTTTTATCTTTACTTTTCATCTAGTTATTAACTTCTTTTTATTTCTCTTTCACACTGTCTATGTAAAGCCGCCCCGGAAAATGTCCCAGTTCAACAAATCTATATCTAGGGGTGTGAGAATCCTTGTTAAATGACATCTTAACTAAAACTCTGAGGTTTAACTAAAGTCCTACAAGGGTTTTAATGTTTTTAGGTAACACTTTATTTGAAGGGGGATGAATAAGACTGACATGACACTGTTATAAACACCTGTCATGAGCATGAATAAGCCTTCATGAACCGGCCCGGAACCGGCCCACCGAACGATTTAGTCTGGCCCGGGGACTAAATGCATTATCATTATTCATGAAAAAACATATTGTTATGACGGCCACAGATGGATTGTAAAGGTGCGGGATAATAACTACTCCGGAAGAATTAATGTCGATCTTCTTTTAATGAAGATAACGGAACCAGAGTACAACTGGATAGTTAAAATGCTCCAACACCAATGGAGACGAACTTTACGCGCCCACACCAGAGTCAGCGAGCATCAAGAACTGAAACAAAACATTCCTCCCAGAACACACAACCGCTGCATGCAGAATTCTGCATGCAACAAAGTAACAATGAACAGTAACGCACTTAAGCTCAGATCAGCCTAGTCAGTATGGGAAATAATGCAGAGATAAGCAGATGCATACAAGTACTA
>NW_015121773.1:0-1009 GCF_001443285.1 Poecilia latipinna
GAACCCGCAAAACCCGGCCCCTACGGTCCGTCAGACCACAGGAAGCAGAACTGCTAGAGTAAAACACAAAGTAAATTAAGAAAATAAAAGTGTATGCCACCTTTTGCTCACATAATTATAAATTAAATGTCTTTTCTGTAGCTTGTGATGTAGATGAAGAGTTGTTGTTTTTTTTTGTTTGTTTCAGCCAGGCTCAGGGTCACTGGAGCGGCTCAGATAAGGTCCACTGCCTCAGTCTCTGAGCTCCAAGGAAAGATAAAATAGAAATGCGTTAAGATGATTCACTCTCAGATGTTTCAGAATTAACCGATTATGGAATCAACTCCTCTCAAAAATTAAACTCTCAAAGATCATTAAAAATGTAAACAAAATTTAGTAATTAAGCTACATACCCTTTTCAGAAATTGGTTATTCAAATGCATATGTAAAATAATTAAGTTAATAGTGTCCAATTCTACACAAAAGCATCTTTGTGAAATTGCCACGCTTTAGGACAACTAGTTAAATTTCCTTAATAATTTAGGTCAAAAGAAAACTCTAATCAAATATTCTTTATACCATTAATAGAAATATTACGATTATCCTGATATTTTTCAAAACAGCTGAGTGTTGTATTTATGTATGGTTTTCTTTTTAGAATTTAAAAAGTTGTTCACATTTTATCTGAATTTTTCCCCGTGTTCCCTAAAGGGGCTCCGTAGAAGTTTATAGTACTTTTAACCAAAGTTTTCTCAATGATAACAATTACATCCAACTGTAACTTTATACAATTAAAATTAGAGGTGATGCAGGAAATTCATGAATATTTAAATAAACATGGCATAGATATTGATTGAAGCTATTCAATTTTAAATTACCGATTTTAATTTAGTAAGATCTTCTATATGACTCTGTATTTCAGTCATGCAGGAAGGCACTGTAAGAGCTCATTAAATAAACTCACAATATACCAATGTCAAATGAATAAATTCATAATTAACCCTATCTATAAACCGACTAGGAATTAGAG
>NW_015121774.1:0-1007 GCF_001443285.1 Poecilia latipinna
ACTGATGATCCTTAAAAATATATTTAAAAAATATAAGTGCAGTGCACAGTGGCGCAGTAGGTAGCTCTGTTGCCTTGCAGAAAGAAGGTTCTGGGTTCGATTCCCGGGGTCTTTCTGCATGGAGTTTGCATGTTCTCCCTGTGCATGGTGGGTTCTCTCCCACAGTCCAAAGACATGAGTGTCATTGGACTGTGGTGTGAGTGTGTGTGGTAGTTTGTCCTGTCTGTCTCTGTGTTGGCCTGCAATTGACTGGTGACTTGTCCAGGGTGACTCACTGGACAAGTTAAGAGAGTCAGTCACCCTGGACTGGTGTAGGTCACCAGCAGCCCTCATGACCCCGATGGCATAAGGGTGTAAGACGGATGGATAGATGGATGGATGGATGGAGTGCTGTGTAAATCTTGAAAGTGTTCAGTGATTCTTTATGGTGATGATGAGCTGAACTGGTTCACCACCCTGATAAAACCACAGCTTAAAGAATCAGATAAATTCATGGAATAATTATTTAACATTATTTGACCTGCTGTTGGTTAAAATGCAGGACTGTAACAATCTGCCTCTGCATTATAAGCTAATAAAAAGTTAAACCAGAGTTTGCATAAACTCTATATCAGGGGTCCCCAAACTTTTTCCTGAGGGCCACATAACTTGTCCCTTCTCTGCTGGAGGCCGGAGTCAGTTTGTAACAGAAAAAGTGACGATTGCAGGAGCCTAAATGTAAAAATATATTGTTTTCCTGAAAGCACAATCAAATAACCGTCTCTGGGTTCTTCACAGAAAAAATCCAGGAAGGATTATAGTCCGTATTTTCCAAACTATGAGCCGCACCGGACTATAAACCACAACCCCAATTTTTTATTTTTATTTTTTTTTTTTAAGTAAACCAGTAAACATTCACATATAAGCCGCAGATTTCTCTGTCGCTCCAGGTTTTCCACAGTGATGCAGCAGCAGCAGAGGGGCGGACAGCCAACATCTGAGTCATAACAGGTCAATTGAATATCACA
>NW_015121775.1:0-1007 GCF_001443285.1 Poecilia latipinna
ATACCGTTTGCGAAGACATCTCACACAATGCTCATGGAAGTCAGGATGGCCGAGCGGTCTAAGGCGCTGCGTTCACATCGCAGTCTCTCCTGGAGGCGTGGGTTCAAATCCCACTTCTGACACATTTCTTTGCATTTAAGAGAGTGCATCATGTTAGTGCCAGGAAAAGGTGCAGTTTATGTCATTTAAAGCAGAACAAAAGAGTCTATCGTCAAGGTTGCCGACATGTTCAGTGGTACTCCAGAATAAAATCATTCAAAGCTTATGATGGTAACAATTTATAAGGGGGCCATGGCTGGAATGCAAACTCAACCCGTAATTTGCAGAAAACCTACTGAATTTTGCTTCTTGCTATGTTCAAATAGTCTATTTTCCTTCTTGAAATGTCGTGTTGATCGCCCGTCGAGCATACCGCATGGGGACGCATCTCACTCTACACTCATGTAAGTCAGGATGGCAGATCCGCAGTCTAAGGCGCTGCGTTAAGGTCGCAGTCTCTCCTGGAGGCGTGGGTTCGAATCCCACTTCTGACAGATTACGTTGCATTTAGGAAAGTGCATCATGTTCGTGCCATGAAAAGGTGTCATTTGAGGCAGAACAAGAGAGTCTATGGTCAACTAGCCAACATCTGTGGGACATGTTGAGTGGTTCTCTAGAATAAAATCATTCAAAGATTATAATGTTAAACTAAACCCATAATTTGGCAGAAAAAGTGCAGGATTTTGCTATGTTCAAATAGTCCATCGTCCTTCAATCAAGCGTTAGTCGCCCTTTGAGCATACCGTTTGCAAAGACATCTCACACACTACTCATGGAAGTCAGGATGGCCGAGCGGTCTAAGGCGCTGCGTTCAGGTCGCAGTCTCTCCTGGAGGCGTGGGTTCGAATCCCATCCTCGTCGCATTCAAGTAACTTTTTCTTTTTTTTTTTTTTTTTTTTTTTTTAAGCTTAATTTTAAATAAAATTTTGCCCCCCCCCCCCCCCTTTTTTTTAATATTTTT
Source organism: Poecilia latipinna (assembly GCF_001443285.1). Taxonomy (NCBI): domain Eukaryota; kingdom Metazoa; phylum Chordata; class Actinopteri; order Cyprinodontiformes; family Poeciliidae; genus Poecilia; species Poecilia latipinna. The sequence goes on from NW_015121775.1 coordinate 1,001, forward strand.
TTGTTTG
>NW_015121776.1:0-1007 GCF_001443285.1 Poecilia latipinna
TGAAACAAATCTAACTCCATATAGGGTCTATAAACGTAAAAAAAAGTCCTCCATCTTCATTCATGTCCAACCGAGATTAGAGAATCTGCCAAAAGTAAATCTTATAAAAGTACAGTAGATAATAGCTTAGTTAGGCTGTTACAACTGAATTAACCGTTAATCAGGGAAGTTAAATGATCTCTGGCGTTGCTGTTAGTGATGTGCGGATTGATACTGAAATATCGATTCTTCCGATACCAGAACTTAATTCTTTAAAATCTATTGTCAGATCCAAGGATCAATATTACACTTTAGAAGTAAAATCAATAATACACTTTAGTAGTTTGAGATAATGTAGATTAACAAGAGCACGTTAGAAAGTAACTAAATTATTGAGATCTTGCCTAAATGAAAAGTTGTTAATGGGAACTACTTTTTCTTCCGCCTGATAAATGTGTAATGTGTAAGGACGTAATGCCCAAGCGCAACGTGCTGCTGATGCTCACTCACTCAGAAATGAACATGTTGACAGATTATAAAAGTGACATGGAGCTATTTCAGCTGTCATTTTATAATAGTTTTAATAATTAAACAAGGATGTATTTAGTAGAGTTATTACTTTCCTAATTTTCTTAGTTTTTTAGTTTGCAACACCATTTTCACATATTTTGTATAGTAAACGAGATTGTTGTCTCAATGTACTTCTGAGTTTAAAATGAGTGCATCAGAGTACACTGTTCTTTTTATGAAGCTAAGATATGGATAAAAAAAACTTAATTTAATCAAGAAACAAATCAACTGTCTTTGCACAAAGTATGGGATCTGTATTGCCTATAGCATCTTAAATTTTACTCGGTATTGGATTGGAAAGAAAATCTGTTGTATCGAACATTACTACTACCTCACTAACATTTTGGGCGCTTTCCCATTTGGATTGTATGATGTCATAAAAGGGGTGACAAACATGATGAATAAAATATTGTTCAAACTAATATTAGTAACTTATAAAGTGAGAATTTGAAATATAA
>NW_015121777.1:0-1007 GCF_001443285.1 Poecilia latipinna
TCAAGTAAAGTGGAACAAGTAGCAACAGTTATAAAGATGTCATTAATTGTCATTACAGTGTCAAGTGCTATATTAACAGAGTCATTGATATTAAGTCTTACCTCAAGTGAAGTGGAAAACACTGGACTACTTATAACTACCATCATAGCTGTAGAACAAAACATTTGTACATTGGAATAAAACAAAAAAAATAACTTGTTCTTCAAACAGAGGGTTTAACGTCTGGTCAGTATATTGTTACTCTGAAATACTGATTGAAAAACTAAAACAGAATTACTTATTCTTTAACTTAAGAAAATAGGTTCTTTCAACAGTAACATTTTTTTGCTTTGATTGTGTCAGCCATCTCCTTTGTTATAGCCTTCCTGTAATGCTCTGAAAACAGGAGATCTTCTTCTTGTCTTCATTTCCTGGAAGCATCTATTTGAAGGTGTCCAGAAATGCTCAGAAATTACAGCTGTTCTTGCAATAGTTAATCATGGCGTAAGCCTTTTCATGAATTCAAACTTGGTGAATCTCTTCAGGACATTCTCATAGTCGGTGATGACTTAATTCATTGTGGTCACTTAAAAAAAGAACAAAAACAAAAAACCAGCATTTATTTAAATACCATTTCAAAAATGTCCCTTGCTGCACACTGTCAGAATGGTAGACTGGCAGACAAATGCCTAGTTAACATGACTGGTTGTTATAAAGTGCAATACAATTATTTCTTAATACAAGTGGAATAATAACTAAAACTGAACAAAATTATTCTGATCAAATATTTGTCTGGCAGAAGTTCAGACAGACTGCCACTGTTATTCAAATACATCATTTAACATTTTAGGCACATGAATGCATCTTTTTACTTAATGAGCATTCTAAATTATTTCTAACCAGATACTCTAACTTAGGGTTGTTTGCAAGAAGCTTATTAATAAATAAATAGATTTAACATCAGTTTTAGTTGCCTAAAACCTAACTTAACTCAGCTGGTGAATGTTGATTCCTGCTCCCCATTCCCC
>NW_015121778.1:0-1007 GCF_001443285.1 Poecilia latipinna
TAGTGACATCTGCTGGTGAAACTGTAACAGCCTTGTCACTCAGTTGGATCATACTTCCAAAAACTACTAAATGCAATATTGTCACAAAGTTTTCATCAAACTCATGTTTAGTAACAGGAGAATCAGTGTAACCATATTTAATTGTCATATGTTTTAATTATTAAAATGATTTGTAGCTAATCTAATCCTGGTAGATGTTGAACGTCAGTGGTTGTGTTGGGTTTTCTTTTATGTCATAGACGGATTTGACAATAAAGACATTTGATGTTTTAATGTCTTGAGAGTGCAGTGTCTGTTGGGGCGTTCACTTTTTCTTGGATTTCTAATTGGCTCTGATCCCTCATATTTGGCTACATGTTGAATTTTAGTTCTGCAACAGGATTAAATCTGTTTCTGCTGTGCAAGACTGATATATCTTTGTCAATCAGACTACAAATAATAGTGGAACTTTGCAGAAGGTGAGAAATTGGGAGGTGGAGGGTTAATTATTGAAGAATTTTATTGTGAGGATAATCTCAAAGTATTCCCAGATGTCAGATTTTCCTGGCTCCATTTCAGACAATCAAGTTTATTTGTGTAGCAGGTTTCAGCAACAATCCAGTTCAGAGAGATTTACATCATAAAATCACAAAAATATAGTTATAAAAAAACAATATAATCTACAATTGAGAAAAGCAGTAACAAACATTTTGATGAGTGCCATCAATACACATCAAATATGTTGGTCAATGTTCATTTTATTTGGCCACTGAAGACAAATATCCTCCTCTGATGCGTGACCAAATGGACAACAACCCATGACACAGCAAGGCTCATCGCGCTTTTATTTTGAAAACCGACACGCAAAATGAAGCAGTCACGTGACCCATGCAATGTGAGGCCTCGTTTGTTGCCAGTCACGTGGTTTTCAGCAAGACAACACAAGCCTCGAAGCGGGGCTTCATCGGCCACGCCCCCTTTTTACTCGGTACAAGCCTCGAAGCCTGGATTCAGATGGCCCATCACTA
>NW_015121779.1:0-1007 GCF_001443285.1 Poecilia latipinna
AAGTAACCTGACACCCACTGCTGAGTAGCGGGTTGTTTGTCCTGTCTGTCTCTGTGTTGTCCTGCGACAGACTTGTGACCTGTCCAGGCGTTACCCTGCCTCTCACCCGGAACACTAGCTGGAGATGGGCACCAGTACCTCCCAACCCCATTAAAGGACAAAAGAAATAAAAACTACAATCAAAATGATATATTATAAATATACCTAGCTTCAGTATAAAAAGCAGAACAACCTTACAAAATCTCTATCTTAGCATTTGCAGCCATCAACTTTTTGGACACATCTTCAAATTGTGCCTGGAGAAAATTGGCCCTCTTCTCTGTTGCTCTCAGCTGCCTTGTCTTCTTTTCAACAGTTTCCAGACTGAGCTGGAATGCCTCATGTATGTTCCGGTTTATTGTCTCCCAAGAAGCAGCCGGATCGCTACAATGATACTGTAAAAAAAAGAAAATCACTCTTAAGCATATTTTACAATTAACACTAATACTTAAGTGAACAGCACCATAAATAAATCCTATTAAACAACTGATATGGAAAATATTCCATCACTCTAAATGCTTCATATCACACATTCGTAGTTTCTGAACAAGTTTAAAACAGACAAAACATCAAAAGATAACTAAAAACTTGACGCAAAAAATAAAAAATATATTTTCAAGACAGTCGCATATTAAATACATGACAACTAACTCTGCAGTTGTAATGTGTATAAAAAAGGAAATAATTTTACTAAAGCTGCTAGAATGTCCCTTTGTTGATGTGGAAATTAAAAACTCATCATGCATGTGGCCAAAACAAAACATATAATCGTAAATTTCACAACAATCATAATTACATCTAACATTATTTTCATCATGTGAAAAGTACAAGTGATTGTGAAATACTTTCAGTTATCAAATATCATCTATAATATCATGCATTTAATAAGCTATTGAACAAGTTATTTTTTCTTCCTTAAATAAAAATTCTCCATTAAAATAATTTGGACTAATGAACAACAATTAAGA
>NW_015121780.1:0-1006 GCF_001443285.1 Poecilia latipinna
ATATTGTCTTCGGGACAAGCTGGTTCCCATCAAGGTTCAATTTCAAATGCATGGCATTCCGATGTCCACTGTAGTGGACACATGATATTTCAAAAATAAAAACTTTTTTTTTTTTCCAAAAAAAAAAATGTTTTCAGTATTCTAATTACCTTACAAAGATTGTGGAATTTAAAAAAAAAAATGGTGATTGGACAATATTTTTTTTTTCTGGTAGTCAAGCAAAAATAACTTATTAGTTACATTTGTCAGCATCTCATGTTTTTTGGGGGGAGGAGGGGTTTTGCTTCACAGCTGGTGTGCAGCCCCCCCCCCACCCCCAACTGGAATTATGAAACAGTTTTTATGTTTGTAGCTGTTGTGCACCAGGTTATTATTTCACTTCCTGTGTGAGGGAGGTTATAACGTTGTTACTGATGTCTTTCCTGCTCAGCATTGTGTTATGACATCTGTAGATTTTATGTAAAATGGAATCCGCTTTGGGTCTAACTTCATGCTCGTTGTTAGATTTTAATGACTCCACAATCTGCCACGTACCAGATTGCTTTTAAATGTGTTGAAAGGATGCAAAAAAAAAGAAAAGAAAAAGAAAACTATGAATTAAAAGAAGGTGTAAGATTTTCAGAAAAAAAACAATGCAGTTAAACCAATGCCATAATTTCTACATGTCCATTTATAGGTTTAGCCTTAAACTTGTCTCAAAACACAAAGAAATTAATTAAAATTAGGGTCTCAAAACAGCATTGGAACCTCTGTTTGTCATTGTACCAGAGTGTTTTGCCATTTGCTATGAGTTGCTTGTTTGTCAGAACTTCTCAAATTCAGAAAAAACCCAGAAGAATGTAATCTCATTGAGGTGAAATTTTTGTTTGCTTGGTTTTTTTGTTTTGTTTTGTTTTTCTTGGTTATCACTACTTATTTTATTGGAAAAAAAAAAAAAAAAAAAAAAAAAAATTTTTTTCCTTTGTTTTAATTTTTGTTTTTTCCCGCGCCCTTTTTTTTTTCTCGC
>NW_015121781.1:0-1005 GCF_001443285.1 Poecilia latipinna
CCTCAGAGCTTCTTTTCTGGAGGAGACGGATCAGCTGGGTGAAGATCTTCTCACTGTCCTCCACTGTTTTATCAGCAGAGCGATTGATGGCCTCCACCTCCTGCTGAAGCAGCTTCACATCTTTCTCCTGGTCCTGGATTCTCTGCTGGATGTTTCCTCGTCTCTCCTCCAGCTCTCTCTGCCTCTCAGTCCTTTCTGCTGCAGCTGACACTGTTTCATGGCCTTTATGTTCATCCATTAAACAGATGAGACAGATACACTTCTGATCAGTGCGGCAGAAGACCTCCAAAAACCTATCATGATTAGAGCAGATGTTCTCCTGGAGGTTCTTGGACGGCTCCACCAGCTTGTGTTTCTTTAAAGGAGCCACTTCATAATGAGGTTGAATGTGTTTCTCACAGTAAGAGGCCAGACAGACTAAACAAGACTTGATGGCTTTCAGTTTTCTTCCAGTGCAGAAATCACAGGCCACATCTTCAGGTCCAGCATAGTGGAGGTCAGCAGGAGCAGCTTGGAGTCCAGTCTTCTTCAGCTGCTCCACTAAAGCTGCTAGGATGGTGTTTTTCTTCAAAATAGGCCTTGGTATGAATGTCTCCCTGCACTGAGGGCAGCTGTGGATTCGTTTCTGATCCTCTTCATTCCAGTGATCTTTAATGCAGGTCATACAGTAGCTGTGTCCACAGGGAGTCGTCACCGGATCCGTCAGTAGATCCAGACAGATGGAACAGGAGAAAGTCTCTCGGTCGAACTGATTCTGCTCCATTTCTGCTCTCAGTCACAGTGACTGAGTTTCTCTTCCTCAAAATAGAAACTGGTTTGTCCTGATTTATGACTCATGTTTCAGTGCAGAGAGGCTGCAGCCAATCAGGTTTTACCCAAAGCAGATCTTGGTTACGCCTCAAAGTTTAGATCTTAAAAATAATCCTGCCAAGTTTACACCCAAAGTTTTATCAGACCATGAGGTTTATCTTAGGTAAAAAAGACAATAATGGATACAAATGGGCC
>NW_015121782.1:0-1005 GCF_001443285.1 Poecilia latipinna
ATTAATCAGCTAGCATTCATAAAAAGCAGTAATCAGCTAGCATTCATAAAAAGCATTAATCATCTAGCCAATCAGTGCCAGCAATAAGCTAGCCAATCAGAACCAGCATTAATAAGCTAGCCAATCAGAAAACAGACTTGATCAGTTAGCCAATCAGAGCGAGCATTAATCAGCTAGCCAATCAGTGCGAACATTAATCAGCTAGCTCATCAGAAAAAGCATTAATCAGGTACCCAATCAATGCCAGCAATAAGCTAGCCAAACAGAACCAGCATTAATCAGCTAGCCAAGCAGAAAACATAATAAATCAGTTAGCCAAACAGAACCAGCATTAAACAGCTAGCCAATCTGAGGGAGAATAATCAGCTAGCTAATCACAGCTAGATTTAATCAGCTAGCCAATCATAGCGAACATTAATCAGCTAGCTCATCAGAAAAAGCATTAATTAGCTAGCCAATCAGTACCAGCAATAAGCTAGCCAAACAGAACCAGCCTTAATCAGCTAGCCAATCAGAGAAAAGAATTAATCAGCTAGCCATTCAGAGCCATTTATTTAACAGTTTATATTATTTATATTTATTCATATAATTTATTGTCAGTTCATTTTTTTATTTGGCCAGATCACATAGTAGCATTTTTATCTAAATCTAAATATTAACAGTCAATCCAGGTGATCAGCAGAGATCAGTGATCAGCTTCATGGTGATCGGTATCGGAATCGGCAGCAGAAATCCTGATCTGTATCCTTATTAACGTGTTAATTAGTCGTTTCTGAAACAAGGGATCAGATCAGAGTCATGCACTTTGACCCCAGTGTTTGATATTTCTGCTCCAGATGTTTAGGGGTCAGTCAGGTTTCCAGTATGTCTCCCCATAATGATAAACTCACTGCTACATAGTTAGTATCAGTGGAGGATTGTAGAACTAGGAGGTGCAGAACTGTAGAACTAGGAGGTGTAGAACTGTAGAACTAGGAGGTGCAGAACTGTAGAACTAGGAGGTGT
>NW_015121783.1:0-1005 GCF_001443285.1 Poecilia latipinna
ATCGTGAGACGAAGAGAAAGGAGCTACAGAGCTGCAAGACAAGAAGGAGAGGACCGCTACGCGCATGAGGAAGTCACCCTGAGGCCCGAGATCTGCCGCTCTGAGTCAGTACTCTTCCTGCCAGCACCCAAGTCCTGTGTGACCTCACGGACGGCTGCCCTCATCTATCAGCGCTGTGAGCCTTCTGCTGCTGCAACATTTCCATCATCAGGCCAGTTCTGGGGTTCAAAATGCCAAACTCCGTCCGTCTCTTTCAAAGTTTATCTTTTTTAGTTCACAATGTCAGCATTAGGGAAAGATAGGCTAGATTATTGATTTTACTTATTTGATTATTTCTGTTACTGATTTAAGCTGTACTGACCTTGCAAAACTGCCTTACTAATAAAATAATTAGCATTAAGAAAATCTAAAAGATGTTAATGAGCCAATGAGTCACCTTAAAGTTCTTTGATGGTTGTAAAATAGCTATGAAGTTTGATTCTGGGAGGAGAAAGTGGAAAATGTTCCATAGGTTGCTTTGAGCCAAAACTAAAACAACACCCTTGGGACTCGCCCGAGTCACTAAAACCAACCTGGTTCAGTAACAAGTACAAGTTGTAATAAAGAGAAAGAGCGACCGTTAACAGGTGTGCTCTGTGGAACTAGCTGATTGTGGGCTGCTCGATCTGGCTAGTTCACAGGGTGAAAAAGGGTGGGACATCTGGAGGCAGAGGTCGTTAGAAACCAGGCTAGTCTTTCTCGCGCCCAGCTTAAACAGAATGTCCTCTATATTCTCATCTGGAGTAATACTCAGGAGTTAGAGGCTTCTCGGACCCGTTAGACAGAGAGCTGGAGAGCAACATCTCCCTCCTCTCAGAAGGGGAAGAAGAGAGAGAAAGAAGGACGAGGGGTGTTGCGCAACAACAAATTTTATATATATATATATATATATATATATATATATATATATATATATATATATATATATATATATATATATATATATATATATATATATATATTTTT
>NW_015121784.1:0-1005 GCF_001443285.1 Poecilia latipinna
AAGAAAAGATTTATGATACGTGCAAATAAGTTTGGTTTGGAAGTAATTGTTTCACTTCATGAGACAAAAATATGTAATTTAATTTTAAAAAAAGTTTTTTAAGCAAAACTCAGTAGACCTTTCTCATGGTGACATGCCTATCAATTAAATTTTTGCTTTTGTGTTTTGTCTTTTTTCTGCAGTTCCACATTAAAGTTTGATGCAACTCTGCTTTCCTGAATGGACCATCTTCATCTCCACTGCAAGTGTAGCAAACAGGCAGCTCTTTTTTATAGATTACAGTCCACCAAAAGGTTGCATTGTACCCTTGTTTATATTTTTAATAAAATGGTAAATGGACTGAACTTATATAGTGCTTTTCCAATCATTTTGACCACTCAAAGCACTTTTCACTAGAGTCACATTCACCCTCACATTTATACAATGATTGGTAGGCAATTTGGGGTTAAATGCCTTGCCCAGGGGCACATTGACATGTGGCAGGAGGAAGCTGGAATTGAACCTACAGATCACAACATGACTACTCTACCCACAGAGCCACAGAATAGTGTAATTCTGTAAAGACAAAATATGTCTGGTGGTTCAGCTCTGATTTACATATCTTGCTAAATTGCAGGTTTGAATGTTGCAATACTTTCCTATAACAAAATAGACCTGCAGTAAGAAATTACTAATAAAATATCTTACATATGCATAGTTATATGCTCTATATAAAGATGTTCGTTAGCTTTGATTGTATGTCACAATTTTGTAATTTATCATTGTTTATTAAACTCTGAAAGCTGTGTGGCTTTAATATTCTGTCCTAGAAGGCGGTTACATGTGCCCTTTTTTAAGCACCTGCCCCTTTAGTGGTCTCTGCACGGCTCTGTGGAACACACAAATTACTAAAGTTTGTTTTTTTGTAAGGTGTGGCCATTAAAAAGAATCTCCTCTTTAGTTCTTCCTTATAAGTGGAGATACATTGTTGATGTTAACCATTATAAAATAACTTGCAAGTAAGTA
>NW_015121785.1:0-1005 GCF_001443285.1 Poecilia latipinna
TGCTAGTTTTTAAACTTAACCATATGTACAATATTATATAAAATCATCAGCGTTTTAAAATAAGAACATTGGGTTCCAAATTGCCTATATGTTACTTTAGGTCTAATGCAGGAATCTGTTTTTTGATGAATCGCTCAGAAAAGGAAACAGATGCTGGGCAGTTCAGATAAAAACAAGATGGAAAGACAAGTTCTGTCTGTTCACAAGTCAAATTCTTTAGTGATTTTCTAGGGGTAATGAAGACACTTAAAACCTGGAGAAAAACAAAACAAGGTCTAGGTGAAAAATAAATCTCTTTCTGACAACTAGGGTCTTTGTTCAAATGTTTAGAAAGGGAGGAAGAGGAGAGACTCCAGATTCCAGATGTAACCGACATGAGAAAATCCTGTTTGAGAATGACCTTTGCTCTCTCTGACTTTTACAAACTCTGGACCTTTGCTCTTTCTCTCTCTCCATCTTTGGTTTTGAATAGGTCTCAAAGAAGGTGACAAAATCATTTAGACCATCCCATCTAGGTAATTTGAATCTGCTTAGAGGTTTAGAAGGAGAGGACACACCTTCAATGCATATATTAAAATTAGGACTACACCTCTTAATAAAAGTCTCCACTTCACATCAGCAAACCGAATTGCTTCATTTACAGCTGCACAAGCAATTCCCAAAGGCGCCTTTGCGTTTTCTCCTATTTTTGCATTTTGTTCATTTTTCTACTTTTCTCAGGTAATTAATGTCTGTTTTATGGTTTGGACTTCTTGATGGTTTGAGTGTGATGCTGATCTGTTTTTCTATGCATTTAACTGTCTGAATAAAACCCTAGATATGTCTGAAGTTGAATGGGAACTGGTTGTTCTCTGTGTGGTTTCCACTTTGTACATGAGGAACCCTGAATTCGGGACACTAGAGGAAAACGACAAGCAAAGAAGTTTAACATTATTTTTCTCTAATTTAACAATGTGTTTCCATCTACTGGTTTGGACCAAATCAACCAGGCAAAGCGTGAATTCA
>NW_015121785.1:6985-7870 GCF_001443285.1 Poecilia latipinna
GCAGGGGGGGCGTGAGAAGCCATCTGGATGAAAAAAAACAAACAAAAAAAACATGAACGCTGTATGCACTGGGTTTTTACCTTAGAATGGCCAACTCTCTGTTATTCCTCTGTCAATTTGATACAGTAGGGGCTTCCTCACTTCCCATATCTGTGTCCTCTGTCACTGTTATCCTGTTAAAACTGTTTAAGCCGTTGTTAACATGTCCGAGCCGCCTTTAAACGCAACATGAGCGCTACGACACTCGTGCTGGGTTTAAACATGTGCGGCAGTGAAGGAGACCTGCTGCTGCTGTACGGAGCTACGCAGGTTTGTGTTAGAATCATGGCAGCAAACCAGCAAAATGCAAAGAACTTTTCACAGTTTTTCCCCCAAACTAACCGACTGATGAGTTGGATGCAGGTAATGTTAGCTACAAGATGACTAGCGAATATCAATACAGCACCTTAAGCCCTACAGGCTACTTGTATGGCAAGTATGTCCTGTTCACACATTCAGTGTGAACAGGACATATAGTCAAGCCAGTGGCGCAAAAAGTGGGTATGCAGCGCATGCAACGCATAGGGGCGCTGCACCAGAGGGGGCATCAAAACCCCGTCTGGAGGGGGCGGCGCCCCAATGATGCCTTCACATATACTTCACCGCGCCCTTACGCTCCTTCACCTCACGCACATGTAAATGTAGTGAGTTTTACCTTCCACGTGTCTTCGTCTCGGAGGGGTAAACATACGGTAGAGCGACCGTATGTTTTCTACGTTCCTTCACCCTTATGTACCTTCCTTTGGGGGGAGGGGGGGCGATTTATGTTTTCGCATCCACCTGAACTGCTTGAGGCAGTGTGGGTCCCTAGGCAAGACCCTTGGAGCTATATAGCCTACCTCATAC
>NW_015121786.1:0-1004 GCF_001443285.1 Poecilia latipinna
AAAACTTTTACGTTTATTGGGTTTTTTTTTTTTTTTTTTCCCCCTTTTTTTTTTTTTTTTTTTTTTTTACCATGCCCAAAAAGATCAATTTCAAAAAGAGGGGGAGGGTACCGTTTACTCACGGCCCTCTGTATTGAAGGGTCCTAAAAAAGACTGACATGATCTGTATTTTTCCTGTTACGTTCTCTTTAAAATGTGTAATTAATTGCCATAAAGGCAGAATGAAATGGTTGATATGCTGAATGTTGTGTCAACAATAACAATGAAAGATTGTGAATGTGAAGAACGGTTACGGGGCATTTACTGGAGAATAAACTCCAAAGTCCCCCCCCCCCCTTATACATTTGATCAAAAACATTTCCAGCAGCAAATATAATTTTTTTTCTACAAGTGGAACTAAAGGTGAGTGAAGTCTGAAGTTTATTATGCTTTTATTCAGAATATTTTTCTGTATAAAAGGTAAACAAAGATCACAAATATAATCTTTGTGCTATACATTGGGGAAAATATGCATGACACATATTGATCAAGTGAGCATAGAGCCCCAGAAATTTAAGGTACCTGATGTTTGGCACTGACAGTGTTAATTTATACTGACTGTGAGACATTTGAAGTAATTGTATATTATCTGCCTAATAAAGATGGTTTCATAGCTCCAATAAATAACATCTAGCAGCAGATGGTTGGTGTTCTAGTTGGAGCCGGGGTCACAGTTTGTCATATTTCATAAAACTTAGATGGTTTTATGAATTGCTAGGCCAATTGAAAGAGGTTGTAGTAAAACAACTTCAGAAGACATCCAAGTGAATTAAGTTATACCTGAGAAACTGACATTTCTAGAAGTTATACAAGGACCATGCAAGAAAAATAAGTTCATTGGTATCAAATTAACCTCTGCTGTTTATGATTTTGGGGCGTTTTTTTTTTTTGTTTGTTTTTTTTTTTTTTTCTTGGTTTTTTTTTTTAATTTTTTTTTTATTTTTTCAGGGGCCCCACAAAACTTT
>NW_015121787.1:0-1004 GCF_001443285.1 Poecilia latipinna
AAGAAGAAGAAGAAGAAGAAGAGTGGAAGAAGAAGAGTGGAACTGCGAGTATTTGGACCGGGGCTACCTTTAGATGGCAGTAATACACTTTTATGGATGTAAGCTGCGACTAAACTCCCCAGAAGAAGATTCCAGCCGACGTATTCTATAGTTTATGGCAGACGTGGCAAACGGCCGATCACACATTTGTTGAGCACTTCCGAAACAGCAATCTGGTAAGTAGAGAAACTACCAAAGGACCGCTGTGTATGAGTTACTCAAATTTACTATCCGAAAGGTTACATATGAGCTAGTGTATTTCTGCATTCTCGTTGTTGTCATTCATAGGCACTGGCAGGTTAGCATGTTACACGCGCAGCAGCTGAGTTAAAATACAGCTTCATATCTCTGTCGGCTGGCGTGTTCGCAACTTTTAGGAGAAAAATGCCTGGAGGACAACAGTTGTTGTTTGTGCTCTGGTTGTAGAAGAAAGTTTCTGACTGAAAGTTTGAGGCCGTTACTGCTGTCATTTGATCTTAAGAGGACGCTACATAAAGAAAGTTTGGTTTTCATCCTGTACGAGACGCGGTTGAAGACTGCAGTGAAGTTAGTTTCAAGTTGGATATTCGAGCTCTGCGGAGTAACCGGCCTTTAGCTCAAGGTTGATCCGATTTATGATCGCTAATGTCGGCCAGCCGTTCTCCACCGCTCCAGGCCCAACCTCTCGAAGGTTCACTTAGGGACTGTCAACAAATTATCGAACCAAACACTCCTGTCACATGCCTTGAATTGTGACCAACTGACTAATTGTTGGTGCTAATTCATGCTTTTATATGAGACACAATATCCTCTATTACATTTTAAAGTCATATACAATATTTTAAATAATTTCAATACTAAATAATATACTGTTTTCTTCAATAGCTTCCAAGTCATCTAACCTATTTACTCAGAATCACTTTGAAATCTTTCTACTAGTCTGTATAGATGAGGCACAGTCATTTGTTTTCAATTTTAAGTCATTT
>NW_015121788.1:0-1004 GCF_001443285.1 Poecilia latipinna
TTGTGAAACTTCACTAAAGATCAGATTACTATTCTTATATGTTCCATGCAGTTTTTTTTCCAAATTCAATTCTAATTCAAAACCACTTTATTAATCCCAATGGGAAATAAAATGTTGGTGTAACTCATTCATTTTTCAGAGTTATTGTATGGTGATGGCTGTTGGAAGGACAGATCTTTTGCAGGGGTCTGTTAAGTGAAGTTTCACAAATCAGAAAAAGGTTTCACAAATCACAAACATGGTTTTACATATTCTGCTTGAAGAGAAGAATAATCTATTCCAGGTTTGAAGAGTCTAGGTGTTGTAGTTTTTTTTAATTAGAGCAGTTTTAGTGTGATCCAGATGCCAAAAAATGGTGAAAATCTAACCTTATTGAGTTTTCACAAATCAGGAAAATGTTTCACAAATCACTAACATGGTTTTAAATATTCTGCTTTTAGAGAAGAATAATCTAGTCCAGGTTTGAAGTGTCTAGGTGTTGTAGTTTTTAAACTAGAGTTGATTAAAGATGCGGAAAGTAGCAGAAAGTAGTGAAAAATTAAGTGGAATCGCCCTTTAGCTATTGGAAGCCAGAATTGGAAACCAACTTCAGCTTCGTAGGCATTTGAGGGTTTCCTGCAGCTTCACCCTGTTTGGTTTCAGTGACCTGCTGAAGGTCAGAACGGTCATTCTGTCAATAATGATGCATTTCATGTAACTTTGCATTAAAGTGTTTTTATTTACAGACAATGGAGCCTCCGTGTTCAGTTATATTCACAAAGGCCAGATAAAATCGGCCAAATCTCACTGGTGACTTTATATCAGAACCGGTTCCTGATGCTGACGATGTTTAGTATCTACTTTTCTACTGTTTCGACTCCATGAAGCAACAGAAGAAGCTGATCAGCTGCTGATGCTGCAGCAAGAAAAGTCAGCTGGTCTTCAACTGGTCTGCTGCAGCTCTCAGTCTGAACTGGTTTTGTGCTGCAGCTCTCAGTCTGAACTGGTTTTGTGCTGCAGCTCTC
>NW_015121789.1:0-1003 GCF_001443285.1 Poecilia latipinna
TTTAGTGAAACTTTTAACAACACAGCACTGAAAGCCAGCGGTGTATACATTTCCTAACTGTGGCTAAAGCTGCTGCTAGCTGGTTTACTCTCCGATCAGAGCCTGTTTATTATATACACAGTCAGAGAATGGTGGATTGACAATGAGTAATGACGGTTATCTAACACTTAAATGCTATTTTATTAAAGTTGATAAATAAAGTGAATCTCTAAACATTACAGCACTGAAAGGCACTTTACTCTCCGATCGGAGGCTGGTTCCTTTAAATACAGTTGGAGAATGGTAAATTGACAATGACTGATAAAGGCTAACATGTAAATACTGTTTTATTACAGTTAATACAGAAAGTGAACCTTTTAACGTTACAACACTGACCGACCCAACTGTGGCTAAATCTACTGCTAGCTGGTTTATTCTCCGATCGGAGGCTGGGTCCTTTAAATACAGTTGGAGAATGGTAAATTGACAATGACTGATAAAGGCTAACATGTAAATACTGTTTTATTACAGTTAATACAGAAAGTGAACCTTTTAACGTTACAAAACTGACAGACAGCGGTGTATATATGTTCCCAACTGTGTCTAAAGCTGCTGCTAGCTGGTTTACTCTCCGATTGGAGGCTGGTTCCTTTAAATACAGTTGGAGAATGGTAAATTGACAATGACTGATAACGGCTAACACTTAAATACTGTTTTATTAAAGTTAATACAGAAAGTGAACCTCTAAACGTTACAGCACTGACAGACAGCGGTGTATATATTTCCAACTGTGGCTAAAGCTGCTGCTAGCTGGTTTACTCATGATCGGAGGCTGGTTGGAGAATGGTAAATTGACAATGACTAATAACGGTTATCTAACACGTAAACACTGTTTTATAAAATACAGAAAGTGAACCTCTAAACGTTACAGCACTGACAGAGAGTATATTTTTTCCTAAATGTGGCTAAAGCTGCTGCTAGGTGGTCCTGCGAGATTTTGTGGGATTTGAGTTTTTAAAAAATA
>NW_015121790.1:0-1003 GCF_001443285.1 Poecilia latipinna
AAACGCGCAGCAACAAATCCTAAGCGATGTGGTGTGGAACTATAACGCACTGAGTGAATGGGGAAGTTTGCGTGTCGCGGCGGAAAATTGAAGCACGTGGGGTGAAGCAGGTCAAAATGCATCAACACGACGAATCTAATATGGCATAAAAACAATGCCATACTTGACGGAGTTTGGCTACATCGAGGCTCACTGCAGTAAGAAAAGACATATGGAGGATCAGATAGGTAAAGCAGCGCACAGCTACAAACACTCACCCAGATTAGCATGAAGGTCAGAAAGCTAAACAAATAACCCGCAAAATTATTTAAGTCTTCGAGCTGCGATGTCAGACGCTGGTTCTGCTCTCGCTGTTGAACCGCTGCTACGCTACAGGTAGTAATATTTGACAGACGGAGCTTCGCTTCTGCTCCACCTGGTAGTGACTCTCACACCAACCTGCTTAAAGCTGCAGCATCTAACCTAAAAAAATACATTTTACATACGTATTAAAACTTTCGCTGTCCTAACATGAGACAGATAAGCTCTAAAAAAATAATCGATCTCCTCCCTGATCTGCATAATTACTCCGCTCAGTCAGATCAGCCAATCAGAGCTAGCAGTAATCAGCTAGCCGCCATGCTAACAGGAAGTTTTCATTCAGTAAATCGGAATTGTTTATTGTAATGGATCCTGTTTTTGCCTTTGAATGTTAAGTTTTATACTTGAGCTTCTTGGCAATGTTGAGAGGTTTTATTTTTGGCTCTTTGTATTATTTAGCCTCTTCAGAGCCTTCACATTTTATCAGTCTGTTAAAGATAGTATTATCAATAGCAGTACAATTTGCACAATGCCTGTCTTGTTTTTTTTTTTGTTTTTTTGGAAAAAGTTATTAAAAACAAGTTTTTGTCTAAATTAAGTTTAATTCATGGTTCCTTTTTCCACATAATGTAACCGGTAGGGTTTATGATAAAAAAATAATAATAATAATTATGGTATCGGTGATCGATATCGGTATCGGCAG
>NW_015121791.1:0-1002 GCF_001443285.1 Poecilia latipinna
AAAATTCCTGCAGAAATTTTAAGGGGCCTGCCAACTGTGCCTATGACTTTAAACCCAGAGTTTCAAATTTGACATGAAAAATAGATAAATGCAGGTCTGACATAAATAGCTCAACAATGCAACTATTGTCAAGTATATCATGACAATGTGAGTTACCATTCAAAAGCAGGGTATAAACCCCAGGTCTGTGAAATTCAATTCGAGACCGACGACTATAAGCTTCGCACATGGTGATCTAATCCAAAATAAAAAACATGAAGAAAGTTGTTAATAGTTAATTTCTAAAAGCAATTTAAAATGTCTTAGTAAAGATTTTTATTTACACTCAAAAATTCAGATAAGTAATAATTTTATGTAAGCAAAACAAGAAATATGTATTCTTCCCACAATACATTGTGAGATCTGATTCAGCGCTGTGGGAATACTCACTGCCTCTGTCTAGGACCCGTTGCTATGGTAATTAATGATCTGCACCTGGGCTGGCTCTCTCTGTCAGACAAGATGCTGGTTTCTATATTTGTGAGACACCCAGCGTCGGTCTCCAGGACCCTGACAAAAAACCATAAGCCCCAGGAAAATTTTGAAAACATTTTACAGGAGCAGGCATGTGTATCTATGTCATGACCAACTTTGAGATCAATAGGCCTCTATTTGTGCCTTTGAGGGGGAGTTAAACAGAGTTTTGGAGTCAGACCTCCACTGTGCTGTGTGTGTGTGTTTCAGAGAGAAATCTTAGTGATGCTGTGAGTTCCTCAGACTCAAGTTTTTTAGTTTTTCTCAATTTATGTCGTCATTTTTACACAGAATCCCACTAAAAGTAATAGCTCCAATGCCGGGATCGAGCCGCACGTTTTGATACCACTTTTGTGGGTGGGCACGCAGCGGTACGAGCCGCATTAACGGTAATGGAAGAAGATGTTATAATAAACAGACATTCTATTGGGTGTAGAACAATAGGTGCCTGCCATGCAATGCATGGAGGCAGTGACTGACCTGCTTCGC